>NW_015150697.1:334710-349362 GCF_000732505.1 Cyprinodon variegatus
AACAGGACAAAAAACCCGGATTAGTTCCAAAGAAAAATAATCATACGAGCTGCAGAGTTCAGGATTATTCAGCCACTCTGACGTTCCCCATAATTTGGCCTTTCCCGCTAAAAGAGATATTACATAGGCCACCTTGGCACGATCAGAAGGAAACGCAGAGGGCTGTAACTCAAAATGAATCTCGCACTGAGTCAGGAAAGCTCTGCATTGATCAGGATCCCCTTTAAACACTTCAGGAGGGGACAGACGCGGTTCAAGATAAGGTGGACTATCAGTAGAAGACGAGGGCGCGGCAGCTGTCAGGGGCGGGGCAGCTGGAGCCGCCTGGTTACGCAGGTAATTGAGGATCTCCTGCATGCCTGATTCTAGACGGGAAATGCTCTGATCAACGTCATTTCGCCACTGCCCGTCTGCCGATGGGTCCATGTTTGGGCCAGGTTATTCTGTAATGATCTCAGAATGTAGGACCCAGAATTCGAGGCGAGACAGACAGTGGGAAAGTTCAAAGCGTTTGTTTAACAAAAACAGGTGCGCGGGGCTGCTCGTCTGCTGCGGGGCGGATCTCTGCAGAAATGGGAGAATACAGATCAGTGACTGGATATGGAGCTTAACACGACTTGGAGCAAAGTCTCTGACCTGATTCAAAGTTCAGTCCGTTTGCGGAGCTTTGACCGCAGTTGCGGCAGGAGACGCCCCCAGAGTTCCTAGAGAGCGAGCAGCAGACGCCGAGCAGTAACAGAGTCCAGAGGGGAAATCCAAGGCCGAAGTCAGACGACAGTTCCAGGTTCAGAAGCCGGTAGAATCCAGGATCAGACAGGACAAACAGAGCAGACAGGGGCAAGGCAAAAAACTCGAAATCCTCAGGGCAGAAACTGGTCAATACCAGGGAAACAGGCAGACTACAGATTGCTAGGGAACGTATCTCAAAAACACAAGAATAACCTGGCGCTGATGGGAGGCAAAAACACAACTTAAATAGTAGAGGAACCAGGTGGAAATGATCGGCAATAATCAGCCGCAGAACCAATTAGACAGGAAAGAAAGGAGCAAAGGAAAAAACCAAACCATCAGCGCCGAGATCATGACACACTGTCATATTTTACAAAACATTTTTTAGTTTGCTAGAATAGTCAACATCAGTTTTAATGTTTAAATCAAAGTACGAATGAATATTTGACAGGAATATCTCATCCCTGCTTTATATAGGTTTAAGTGTTGGTGGTTCATACTTCATCCATTCCTGATGATTTTTTCAAGAGCAGTTATCCTGTTTAGGAAGTCATTAGCTTTTTCCTCATGAAAACTGGTTTATGCGAGATCTGATGTGTCAGAGTATTTTATTTAACCATTTTAAGTGTGTACCCTAAACTGTCAAACACAATAAAACACAGGTCTTTATTTCATGACTTTTACTGTAACCCCACCAGCAAAGTATCAAGTCTCATATATTCTCCTCCCTTTTATTTCTCTATTCTATTGTCTTAGTAGGTTTACAGCAACTATTCTAGAGCAAATAGAGTGAGACAATGAATAACACACAGAACACTTACCCAGGTCCTCTTAAATTTATTGCACCATTATCCCATCTCTCTTGCACTGCTTGTCATTTGTTGGTACACTAATACAAAGTGGTTCGCTGGACAGCCTTTAGTATGTTGTAATGTCACTATAAAAATGCTTATGTGTTCATGTGCAACTCTGTGTTACTTTAAGTCAGTGGGGCATTAGAGCTGTAACTTCCAGGTTTAGAATTCCTGAAAGCATCTGGCTGCACCACACTGCCACAAACTTTATCAGTCTCCCTCCGTATTTTGGATTAGCAGACCACTTTGGAGCAGCAGATGTACAATCATGGAGTTACTTTTAATGACAAGGCAACACTCACACCTCTAGATTAAATCCTACACCAGAAAAACAAAACAAAATTCTGTGTGATGTCTAACAAGCGTCATGGCTTTAAACCATACGACACATTCTGTGCAGATCCGACTGTCTCAAATTTTTAAGATGGGCAGCCTGCATTGTGCATCAATATACCCCAAGTGCTGCATATTGACCTGAAAGATTGTTAAATATACCTTAACTTAATAGTTGTGTCAAAGTAATACTGAGTTAAGAGATGATTCCCAGGAGTAACAATTGCAATAGCTAGTTTGCAAATTTCCTTTATTGGACTGAAATATGTTTGGATAAAAATAAAGTATCTTGAATGCCAATTAAATAATTTAAGGATTGAATCCATTTACTTGGACCAGGTGTTATTCAGAAAAGTAGCTCTCTGACATGTGCAGAGTTGCAATTTTCCTGAAAAGGTGACAGCAGGCTTTACTTTTGCTTGTGTAAAAAGGTAAATTTGTTCTGACTGATCTAAGCACTCAAAATGGACCAGTGCCAGAGTCTGAGAGCGATAGAGGTGTTATTGCTCTCCACAACTAAGCTACAGGCTAGAGATGCACCAGTCTTTTACCTGGATCAGATATCGCCTTCATCACACACATACACAGTCAGGTCAATTTGCTTCAACCCAAATAAGAAAATTGGAACAAGTGTCTGGATGATACTGATTGGATTATGGATCTACATTCTTACTCTGATTGTCCGTTTAAATTGAATATACTTTGTATGTTTTCAGTGCTTGCATAATTGATAAAGTCTCACTCCCAATTTGTCACATATTGACATTTGTTCAATTCCCCTGCGGGTAAGATACTGACGTGACAGGGATACCCCTCTTATCAGTAACTGACTCGCGGGGTTCATTACAGGCTGTAGCAGGAACTTCCGAAAATTCCTCCATGAACGGTGATGTAAAATTTTACCACTAACCCATCACTTACCCTAACCCTAACCCCTAAACCTAAAGAAACAGTAGTATGCATGTTGCTATACACTTCTAAAGCTATCAAAGTAATTTTGTAGGCTAAACTTCAAATGTATTTTTTTGTCACGGGTTATGTGATACACTGTCCACAACCTGTCATGTACACATGCCCTTGTGTTGCCCCCTTGAAAGACAAGCATGTGCAAGTTCAGTCCTGGAGAGCTATTGTTCTGGAACTTTTAGATGGATCTCTTTCCAAACACACCTAAACCGAAAGAATGGCTTTTTCTAAGGCCTTTGCAACTTGGATGACATGAAAAGGTGAATTTTTTTCCTTTTGATTATGGTATTTTGGAACAGGGATGCATCTTAAAAGTTGCACAGTAGAGGTTTGTGAGGACTTGAGTTGGGCGTTCCTGCAGTACAATAAAGTGCGAATTTAGAATAAATTGGTTTTATTAGAACAGTCTGGAGAAAGATCATGTCAGAAATGTAATATACAAGTAAGCAAAGTGTATTACTGTTACCCCATATCAGTGTTTACGTTTCAAATGGTAATTTCATACTTGTAACTATTGCTTATATATCAAATTCCATGTGTTCACATCTTTCTTGTCTTCTTTGGATGTTTTCATCTTACATTTGGATTCTGGTCTTAGAGGAATCTGGAAATATATTCAGACAATAATACAAGCCCAGTAACACCAACCCTTTTTCAAAATATGGGATCTTAGTTGTTTTTCCAGAAAATAATCTTATATTAACATTACAATGTACCTGTGTACGGCCGGAAAATACACAGACCCAGTTGTGTCTTGTATTTTCATGTTGATTTTAAACTGTAAAACAAATTATTCAAAATTATACAAAATAATTAATTGGTCCAGTTGATTTACATTTTATGAAGAATTTTATTTCATACACTGTATACATTAATTTGTGCACTGGGGTTATGCAAGCAGTACACAATTGCTTAAGCTTGCAGCTTAGAGGGAACACTGCTTGCTGGGCTTCATATTAGTTGCCGTTTGTGATGTATTCTTCTTATTAACAAGTCTTTATTTGTTTACCACATTTAGGGACCATTTTGGTTTGCAATTATGTGCTGAGCTCAAATAATATGTCGGGTCAGGACAAGCATGAAGCTGCAGAAGGGCTTAGTGTATTTGCTATGACAACACCTAAAACCATTGCTGGTAAACATCACTATCTGTTCATAGCTCTGCTTTAATAGTTCTTCCTATATAGCATTTTCTCTAAAAATGATCCTTGACCTCAGTCTCTGAATTAATCTGGATGAAACACTTTTTCTCCTTTATCTGACCTGGGTGTAGTGGAACAGATTTAGAAATATTTGTATTTTCTTTTTCTGTTGTATGACCTCAGAAACTGCATTACCATACAGTACCCCCTAGTCTGCAGTCTATTGCCAGACTCATTGAATATAACACAGGATTTCTCTGTCTGACTGGTTTTCAGGAGGTAACTGTAAATATTCCATATCAAACCAGTGTAATCTATAGTATATTGACATATGTTGTACTTCTCTATAGCTCAATTAATAGACCAACTCACAGCAGATATTTAAATTAAGAGAGTTTTGATCCCTGTAAGTGCTAAGCGCTACAACTGAAATCTGTACTAGAGTATTTTCAGCTTTTTCTATTTTTTCTGTGGGGTCAAAAGAATCTGTGGTATGTTGCATATATTGACCTAACTCTGATACTTAATGGTACAATTATTCCATAATTAAAGAGTTATTACAAAGTGGTCACGTCCACTTGCATTAATCATTTATATCATGTGCATTTTTAGCCATAGAAATGTGAGATATTTATTTAAAATGCTTTTAAGTAATCTCCCATTACTCATTTTGATTTTTTTTTATGCTTTTTAAATATCATCATCTGTTATTACTAGAGGGATTCAAAATGATGAGTTTGACCTTTGATTCAGTGACTGACTCAATTATCCTGTTTGGGTTAGACAAAGATTACATAGCGTTTCATGATGCTGTCTCACACATGTGTCATCTGAAGAGAAGAGAGGCAATGCAAATAGATCTAGTCTAAGCTAACCCTAAAATAATTAAAGTTCTACCTCATAAAAAAATCAAGTAAGGTTTCATTTCTTTGTATTAAAATGCAGTACAGGAAAAAGGTTAAAATGGATTCCACCAGTGTACCCTGCTGCCTCTAGACTGGTTGGCTCTGACTTAATGAAGACAGTGAGCTGGTGTTACATAAGAGGTTTAATATTGTGAGGTGGATGTTAAGAGGTTAAAGAGTGAAGTTATTGGCTCAAGACTGTCACCATCCTACTGCTTTTTCTAAATTGGTTTAGAATTATTGGAGTGAGGACAGAAATGTTATAGGGATGACCGCTTTTACTGAAATATGTCCTCAAAAACAGGCAAAGGAATGGGACATATTTAAGCTGCGTTGGGGATGAGTTTCAAAATGATGTTCCCTCCCAAAAGAGGAAAATTGTTCTCATTAACGCTGAATTGAGCAAATGCCAATGAACATAGCCTTCTGCTTTAGAATAGGAAAACAGCCCTAGTTTGGTCATATAAACCCAAAAACAGCAAAAGCATTGGGACATTATGGGAAAGGTTGTACAATTAAACCTAAATAAAAACAAAACTCAACAATATTTTATGTTTTGCAGGTTTTCCATAAACCCGATAAATTGACCCAGTCCCCAATAGAACTTTAAATGTGATCAAAGACTAAAAATGCAAATGAATTGGGTTGAAAAAAAGAATTGACATGTACTGTACCACCTGGAGCTAGAAGGCCAGCTATATTTCTGCAGCACCGCTGTATTTAAACAAGTAGGCAAAAAAAAAAAAAAAACACTGCAACTTCCAGGATGTTTGGACTAAAAAAATTGTTTGTCAATAAGGACACATCCAAATCTCCTCATGGCCACCTGGTTCCTGATTACAAATGTACTTGTAACTTTTGGGCGGGCCACATTTCAGCTGCTAATAATTCAGTAACGTCACTATAGGGTATTCTATGGAGTTTGTCCTGACTTTGTACCCTTTTGCTAAACGATTTTTACATGGTATTTCAATCACTAATATAGTTGTCATGATGACTGATATAAGTACTCTATGATTTGCGATACCACCAATTTCTGAAGCTGCAGAGAGAAGACACCGATGTGGATGTCAGCTGGTCTTAAAATAGTTTATGCTTTTTATTATCGTAGCTTTCTGTTAATATCCTTTGACAATATTGTACTGCAGTCCTTTAAAGAATGGAACTTGTACAAAAAAATATTTTAATATTCAAATGCCATGCATTTTAAGCAGAAGCAACAAATCACAACAAAATATCTCTCTTGCAGAAGTGGATAATCCATGACCAGAAAGTTAAAATCCCTGCACATTTTCTCTTTATCCTGTTCGCTTAACCAGGTTATTACCCACCATTCTGCTTTGCGGAGCTGCAAATGCAGATGATTGGAACTAATCTTTATTCATCTCTGTGCAAACAAATAAAAAAAAATGACTACTGTTTATTTTTGCAAGTAAATTAACATCTGCATATTTTTAGTACAATCTACATTATGAATCCGGAATGGAAATGCAGTGGCTTCATACATTGTGTACGTTGATTTTCATATTTCAGGTCATTGGGATAATAATAATGATTTACCAGAACATTTAATATATTTACTGTGACATCAATAAATTATTATAGAATTAAAAGTCAAATAATTGGGGGAAATATTTTCTGTACCAACTACGAACCCTGATTCGTGGGTGTGTGTAACTCTTAAACTGATTTATTGTTGAAATGGCTTTTAATTTATTTTTAACATTCTTTAGCTAACTTTTACCCCTTTTTACAGTGATTGTGATAAAATCAAAATTACTTATTTACAGATTAAGTTTATCGAATTTATGTTGGAAAAAAAGGATTTAAAAAAATTATATAATTATAATTCAGTTTTGTTAATCCCCTTTCAAGACCTGTCGTTCACAAGGATGTTAAGACTTCTGAGAGCTACTATAAAGCAAATAGCACCTGCAAAATAGCGGCAAAACTCCAGGGTGATTCGATTGCTATGTGAATCCCCTGCTTGGCTTCACACCTATAGTTGACCAGCTCATAGTGCAGGTTGTTGAACCACTTCCCTGCTCAGTCATATTGTACAAAGGAAAATGGTGATGGTTACATGAAAACAAACATATAGATTATGCTAAATATAATAGAGATACTGTTTCTTCAGATAGGGGTGCGTAAGTATTTGCATGCACTTTTTATAAAATAAAGTGCATGTTTTACTCATTTAAGCCTTTGTAACAATTTCTAGTATGTCTTGCATGAATAAACTAGAGGTTAAAGATGAAATCAGAACTGGTATAATATCTTCATACTGATATTAAGATTTTGATTTTACATTCAAGAAGGCATATTGAATAAAGTGAAGTGTTGATTTTCTACTCTTTTGACTAATACAATTAGACATTTGCGTCAGACTCAGAAGTGAGTAAAAAATTATTCCCTTGAAAATCATTACCCAGCATGCCTTATTGGATAGTTGTTTTATTCCAGAAGTTTCCTTGGCAACCAGCTTGGATGCTGAGCTCTTTACTGCACCCCACAGCATCCTACTGATGACATGCAAATTTAAGAAAGCAGAGAAGAAAGTAAAAGAAAGCTAAATATGTCTAAAGTGACAATTTATCTGCCCAATGGAATGTGCAGACCTTGAAAAGAGTTGTTAAGAGGCAGTGTTTTTGTATGAAATAGAGTTTTCATATAAAATCTTTCATAAAAGTGGAACATATGTAGTTGGGTGGGTGAAGTAAGTGGGTGAAGAATATTTTATATGTAATATAATTACATATTCATTCATATTCACCCATAAAAGTTAAATATATTAATGATTCTGTATAAAAAATCATACATTACTCTGTCCCTTCTAGTGATGTGGTGCCACATCAGTATGAAGATGTTCTTCCTTTTATTTGTGCATGGCTTACCAACTGCAGTTAGCAAAGCTTTCTTTGGTAAAATTGAGTATTTAGACTCCTTAAGGCCCGAACTGGTCACATCCTGTTCGTTTATATAATTCCTGTTCAATAGTTGCTAATGACATTCTGGTTGGTTTTGTTCATCCACTGCATAACTTGCTTTGTCTTGGCCCAAATATAAACAGATAAGTTTATAATCCCTTAAAATATTAAGAGGTGTGTGTTTTTTGGGCTGAGCAATACAAACTAATTTGCATATAGCTTGATCTAAAATGCACTTACACCATTTACTGATGCTCGGAGAGCAATCATTTTTACTAGGGGAAGGAATAATTGGAATCAAAAGAGTGTCATTTTGTATTAAAAGGTGGCTGATAATGGTATGATATACTGAGGTGTAATCTCATTAGAGCGACGTTTCCAATAAGTTTTTCGAAAATAACGTTTGGTTGGAAGCTCCGTGTTTGAAGCTGATTTGTCCTGGTCACTCTTACACAATCAAGATTGCAGATGTTACATTTCCTGTTTACTTTTCTGTATTTTGATTACTATTTTAAAGGAGCATGTCTCTTGATATCTAAAAGTCAGGGTTAATTAAGAGTCGCAAAAAAAGCCTAAATTTAGACTCCACTTTAAAACAAATGAAACAAATAGTTGTATCAAATACGTAACATGAATCAGGCATCATTGCTTTTCAGTGCTTTCTTAGTGAATAGACTCTTTAGCTTCCATTCACATCAAGCATTTCAGGGTGTTTGAAATTGACAGTAACTCATTTATCCATTTAAGTGAAGCGATGCCATTTTTCCTCATTGTCTCTGTGTTGAAGAATGTAATAGCTCAGATGAAAACTATTAGATGGGAAGTCCATTATAGAGTAATTGGTTATATACAAAAGGACACATTTTATGAATGAACTCACAGTTTTGCTGTGTTTAATTGTGAGACAGAATGTTCAGATGTTACTTAATTTCAAGTCACACTCTTTTATTCTGGAACATACTACAGAAGTGTGACCTGGCCAAGGTGTACCCTGCCTGTGGCCCATACACTCCCGGCACCGGCCCCACTGTAACCCAGGTGGAATAAGCCAGAAAAGATGGATGGAAATATGCTTGGATTGTGACTGTAATAACAACCAATGTAGATATTTACATTACTGTGTTTATGGCCAGATGTGGCCTTATGATGTGTTCACATGTGGGACCATTGTTTTGTGGTTAAAATGTCACATGCCATGAATGGCGAACTGGCTGCTTTTGGTTGTTTCTATAGTATTTAAGATTTTTTTTGTTTCAGAGAGTATTGTTTGTTTACAGCAATGTTATTATTTTTCCTAGTACTATCTAGACCCAGATAATGTTTTAAGTGATCACACCATCAATCATTCACCTTCTCCTCTGACATAAGAGAAAGACGAATGGAACACATCAATTTACCTTATTATCGTGTCATATGATCTTACTAGATAAGCTTGCGGTGCTCTATAAGCACAACATTCCGTATAAAATCAAAGCATAAAATCAAGCAGGAGAATTCAGTAATATGGAAAATGTAAAAAGCACTCTTCGATCGTAAGAAATGTCTTTATTCAACTAAGTTGGTTATGGGAGCCATCTACTCATTCAGGGTGTCACTGTTGAGAAATAAACTATACTGAATATGAACTATGTGTTAATCTTCAGTTTAATTTAGTTCTGTTGCATTGTCTTCACAGGTCTTCATAAAAAAGTCAGACAGCTGCTATTGTTTCAGAATCCTTCTGCTTGCATTCTCTCTAAAACTAGAAAACATCACGCTGTTTCTAAACTCTACACTGGATATCAGAGAATATACTTTGAAAACTTGTGTTGGTTTATAAATCCCTGAATGGTATCACAAAGATACATTACAGATTTATTTTAATTGGATCAACCTCTTAGACTACTTAGGTCATGCAGTTCAAGTCTATTCTGCATAGCCAGAACCAGAACCAAATTGGGAGAAACTGCATTTAGTTACCTGGAAGAAACTCTAAAAGAATTCAAAGTAATTAATTTGAAAATTAATTTGTATAGAGTTGCCCATGACTGTTCTATTTAAACAGTAAACAAATAAGAGTAATTTGGGTTACATAGTTTACGACTGCTAATAATAATTATTTAAAGATATCCCACTAACTTTATATTTACTCGACTCTACATTTTCTTTAGTGGCTGCCGCTACAGTACCCACGTTTATTTTATGGTAGATGACCTATAATGGTCTTGCCACCTGTAAAGGATATAACCCAACTTCCCTGTAAGACGTGTGTTTTTTTTTATTGGCCCATCTTTACTTCCAGCACCTATCAGCCTCATTGAACACACCTCTTCACAAACATCTCCTCCTCCTGTGTATATTTGAAAAGGTCTGATTTCTTCCCTTAATGCCAGTTCTTCTACATCATCCAGTCAGCATTCCAACCTTTGTCCCCAAGTATTGTTTTTTTCTAGGGACCTTTTTTTGACCAATTTTGTGCCTTTGACTCTGCCTTTGGCCAGTCTTTTTTCGACATATTTGCCCTCTCTGACAGACCTCCTGTGTACCTACCTTTGGATTCCTATTTAACTTGCAGATTTTTTGAAACCGCAGAAAACTAAGACACACTCAGTTCTGCATTAAGAGGTAAAGGCTAGTGGCTTCATGTTCAGCAGAAGCAGCTCACTCAGTATTGTCAGGATCTTGAGGCCACGGTGGACAGTTAACAGAAGATGATGACTTCTTGGGTTGACCAGCTAAGCTTATTATCTCAAGTAAAAGATTAAACCCCAGTTGCCACCCATTCTTCACACCTCTTTTCTAATAATGATCCTGTTACTGCTGCCACACCTTATTTCCTCAAACCAGAGAATATTTCCTGTCTGCGGTCAGCAACAATTTGGGAGAGGTGCAGCGGAGCGTCTTTGGAGGGGGCGGGGGACGTCTTTTGTTTTGTTTTTATGACTGAAATTGCGGAAAACAACTCGTGAAGTTTGACCAGCTAGAAGAGCGAGGTGCGCGAGAACGCTGGGATCCTTTTTCCACCTGGATCTCCGCTCTTTTTGGCCCTCATGTCCCTCCGTCGTCGGACTAAACTCGCCCCTACTTCCTCACCGCCTCGGCCGTATCTAGACCCACAGTGTGTAGCACAGACCACGCTTCCATATTGAGCATAAATAAAACATTTCTGTGTCAAGCTTACTGCAACACACTGCTGTAAGAGTATAACCAGGAAACGAGGTAGGAGGGCAAAATAGGTTTAGCGCCACCGCAGCACGAGAGGGAGAATTGCATCCAGGAGCAAATGGATAAAAATAGGCCGGAGGAAAAAAAATAAATGAATCGATACTCTTGCGGACGTATCGATGCATCGTATCGTTGGCTGTTGGATCGATGCATTGATACAAAAAGATTATCATTTTCACCCCTAACTTCTACCAACTTCATCATTAAATCTGCAAGAACTGTCTCTTTCTCCATCTCTGCATTGGGACCTCTTCAAACCTTGACTCTCCCTGACAGGAGGTACATCTCTGGTCATGCTTTTGAGTTCCACACTATGGTTGCAGAGAGTGATTGGAATGATGAAGCTCTGTTTGAAGCCTTCTTAACTGGCTGTTCCAGTTAAATATACTTTGACACTTAGATATTCCAAAAGATTTGGACTATATACTTATATATACTTATATACCTTTCTCTTAGGATGGAGGAAAGACTGTGGGACAGAGCTGTTAAAAGATCTGGTCCTATATTTTTTCCAGTTGTCCAGAGGGATCAGTTGAACCCATCATTTAATTGCTTGCCATACAATAATACCCTTTCTACCTTTTCTGCTGATTATTCTGGAGGTGAGGAGAAACCCATGCACCTGTAAAGGATCCATTTGTCTCTGCAGGAGCAAAAACCTGGTTGAGGAAGGAAAGATTAATCTATTGTCAACAGATGTTGCACTTCCTGTTATCCTGTCTAGTAAAAGGCCTGACTGATTGGTGAAGCAGAGGGCATTGGTAAGTCATATAATGTTTAATGGAAATCCCTCTCATGTTTCACCTCTAGTGAAGTTATCTTCATCGTTTATGTCAGTCTCTCATTCAGTCCTGATTGATTTGGAGCCTTGGATTATTACTAAACTGGACAGACACCTTTAAGGCTCATGATCAGGATAACAAATTGTTAAGAAAAGTTACTTGCAAACCTGAACAAATTCTTCTCTACATCAACAACTGTTGTATCTGATTGTCCACCCGTTCAATTTGTCTTAACAGCAAATGGTCTTGGGGTTTCCTTGGTTGGCCAAGCACAACCCACAGGTGGATTAGGCCTCTGGACAGACCTCATAGCAAGAATGAGAGACTCAATTAGGAGTTGGACAAAGGTTTTTGGCTTTTGGTGTCTGAGCACACTTCTACTTTGTTTATGCATCTCATATGGGGAGCGTGTTGGCTTAGTGGTTAGAACAGTGTTTACATCAGTGTGGTTGTACTCTGAGAAGGTTGCAAGTTCCTGGTTCGATCCCCACCGCCTGCACTCTGGGTTCCTGAGCAAAACCCTTAATCCCACTCTACTCCCCAGCTGAAACACAATTGTAGCCCAATGCTCCCCAAGCTTATGAGTTAGATGCAGGGAATGAATTTCCCCATTGTGGGACAATAAAGGGATTTACATATTGGTTGAGTATGCACATAATACCTTATGTTGCTACACTGCCTGGCCAAAAAAAAAGTCGCCACCTGGATTCAACTAAGCAAATAGGTAAGAGCCTTCAAGAGGCTTCAATTTGCTAGGGAGCATAAAGATTGGAGTGGAGCAATAGAAGAAGGTCATGTGGTCTGATGAGTCCAGATTTACCCTGTTCCAGATTGATGGGTGAATCAGGGTAAGAAGAGAGGCAGTTGAAGTGATGCATCCAGCATGCCTAGTGACTACTGTACAAGCCTGTGGGGGCGGTGTTATGATCTGGGGTTGCTGCAATTGGTCAGGTCTAGGTTCAGCAACAGTATGTGCTCAAAGAATGAGGTCAACTGACTACCTGAATATACTGAATGACCAGGTTATTCCATCAATGGACTTTTTCTTCCCTGATGACACAGGCATATTCCAAGATGACAATGCCAGGATTCATCAGGCTCAAATTGTGAAAGACTGGTTCAGGGAGCATGGCCACCACAGAGTTCAGACCTCAACCCCATTGAGAATCTTTGGGATGTGCAAGAAAGGGCTTTTCGCAGCGGACTCTACCATCATCAATGCAAGATCTTGGAGAAAAATTAATGCAGCACTGGATGGAAATGAATCTTTTGACATTGCAGAAGCTTATAGAAACAATGCCACAGTGAATGCGTGCCCCGTAATCAAAGCTAAAGGCGGTCCAACAAAGTATCAGAGTGAATGACCTTTTTTTTTGGTGGCGACTTTTTTTTTGGCCAGACAGTGTATGTTCCTGGCATATGCCTTTCCAGTGTGTGTATGGTTTCAAGCCTCCACTGTTCCATTCCTTGGAACAAGAAGTCGATGTTCCCTTGGCTCTTCCCTCTTTCAGCATTGTTGCCGAACATGAGCCATAGCTCGCTCAGTACTTTTGCAAAGCTCGGCAGCAAGGCCCGCTGACCATCATAGAGTGGCATCACCGGTGCACCACCCTGGGCAAAGAGACCGGCTGGTGATTTAGAGTGTTTTGCTGAGGACCTCATAAGTTGGCTTCTCTTCTTATTGGCCCTTTCCTGATTTCCAGAATTATAAATCCTGTGGCTGTGAGACTTTCCCTTCCCCGGTCCATGAGAAACCTTTTATCTCCTCCTACTCCTGTGTGTATTTGGCCAGTCTGCTCCCTTCCCTCCATGCTAAGTTGTCTGCTTCAACCAGCCAATGTTCCAGCCAATGTCCCGAAGTACTGTATTATTGTCTCTAGTGACCTTTCTTGACCCAATTTTGTGCTTTTGACAAGACCTTCAACCTAATTTTTTGAAAACCTTTGAAGGCTCTGAAAGATTCCCAATGTACCGATCTTTTGTTTTCTATTAAACTTGTAGATTTTAGAACCTGTCTAGTTGAGTCTGTCTAGTGAGTCCACCCTCACTAGTTCAGTGTTACATCCTGTTGCTTTTTTTTTTTTAGATATACCAGTGTATCTTAACACAGCTAACCAAATTATCTGTAGATATTTTGATGCACAATTTCATATCACAAGTTTTGTAGTCTTAACTTCTGTACTGAACTGTATTTTTTTAAATGCAATATCAAAATGATCTAATTGTAAGGGACCAAACATATGTTAGCAATACTAATGATAAGTGTTACTATTCCCCTTTAGGGAACTGGTTAGGACTCTGTGCTTCACCCACATACAGGAGGCTGAGCAGTGTTAATTAGTGCATATGTCATCTGGGCAGCGACAGCCAGAGGTCCTAGTAGATTGAGACTGGGCTGCAAGGGAGCCATTACACTCCATCATCTCAGCACCCCCTCATCTTTCCCTTTAACACCATTCTTTGCTCTTCTTCTTTCTGTTCCAATGCATCACTTTCCGCTAAAAGACAGCAACAATACCTTGTCTCTTTCCATTGAGTCTGGATGCCATCTGTGCCTTCAGAGATACTGCAGTCATGCCCAACTCCATGCATCATTCCTGCCTGCATAACAGAGGCACACAAACTATTCCTCTTAATTAGTGAGGCACTTTTGGACTGTGCTTTGAATTCCAATTGGGAATGATGCAATGTGTGTTTGTTTACATCTGTTCAGTGCTTACTTGAACTTAAGCCTGTAGTGTCCCTAAATGTAAGTGTTGAAAAGCAACAAAGGTTTATAATAATACTTATATCTGTGTGTGTGTGTGTGT
>NW_015150697.1:349602-351960 GCF_000732505.1 Cyprinodon variegatus
TCACTGATCCTTCACTTTAACTCTATAATTTAACCAGACTTAAAGATCACAGCCTGAGCTTTGATGTTAGAGTGTCAAAATGAAACATAGACCAAAGAAAAAAAAGAAAAAAACACCCCTGATCTTAACGAGACTTTAAATGAGTTCAATATCAGATCAAGCTAACAAAGATACAAGCAACACTGTCTGCCATTGTAAACAATGGCAGCAAACAGCAGTTTTGCATCGTTCAAATCTGCACCTTAAATACTATGGCTTGTCACATCTGTGAGGATTTGTGAAGCACCTCACGTGGCTCTTACCGCATATGCCAGCACTTGTGTCTTCCTCTTCTGCTCTATTTTTCTCATCATGAATGACCCCCCACTCTACCACTAAGGGTTGATTTGACTCATATTTTTTCATCATCATGTAATACAAGCCATTCAGGTGTTTTTAATTAGTTATAGTTTCATAGTCATTTCTCTTAAACAACTACTGTCTAATTTGGAAATGCACAAAACATGCATTGTTAATATACACAAATTAGAGATGCCCCTGGTGGATTTTGAGTCAGGTTGCTTTCACTAATGCTCTGATCACATTACTGTGTAGTGTTGCACCAAGATTGCAATGTCATCCTTGTCTTTAAAGATAGGCAAAATAAAGATGTGTAAAAGAGTTACACATTGCTGAATGTGACATGATAAATAAGCTAATCCAGCGCAAATACCATGAAGAACATAGTCGAGCCAGTGGGTATAAAAATGTATTTATTCACATGAATGCACAGCATCAGCCTTATGGATGTCTGTGTTTGTGGCAGCAACCCATTGACTTTGGATGTACAGTTAGATCTAAGTAAAATGTAATTTAGTCAAATGTTATTTTACTATAGTAATTCACTTGTTGAAAAAGAAACATTTATATATTTCCTTATTTTATTGCACACTGAGTGAAATGTTTTAAGTATTTATTTCTGTTTATTTTAATGGTTAGGAGATGTATCTGTGTGTGATTACTCTCAAAGCAGTCCATGCCTTGGTGATCTTCACCCAACAACCCCTGACTGTGCTTTTCTTTACAATCCTGTACAGGCCGTAGGTTTTTCCTTGTCATTTATATTCATTTTTTATATACCACATTTTTTGCCTTTAACTGACATTTGCATTAAAATTCATGGATATAGCAGTGTCTTAACTAGTGATGCAAGTTGTTGATGAAGGAATTAGTCTAAAATGTATTGATCTTTTCGATCCATTTATTGATAAGGGGTTCTGGTTGCTGTCAGAGGGATGTTAAATCTTTGCTCCATGAAGTGCATAAACACTAAAGCCTTCCCATATACTCTGCTTTTAGTTTGGCTTTGTCTATCACATTATCTATCACACGTTTTAAATAATGCCCTTCACTTTTTTTTTATCCTTAAACTCTTACCTTTCGAGAACACCAGAGAAGTCAAAGCTGCTCCACAATGCAGAACAAGTCAATGGGCGCTATTTAGGCAATAACTTAAGGAGTATATCAAGTGTTTGGCACAAAGTGAAATACTGTATACATACAAATCTTTATTGTAAATAATCTCAGACTGATTTCTCAAAAGATTTATGTTTCTGCTTTTGCATGTCTCCTCTCTGGCATTGTCTCATGTAAATGCCACACAGGCTCCGCGTAAAAATGAACAGACGCACCCTCTAGTGGACATCAATAATACTACAACACTGAAAAAAATTCCTTTGGCTGGACATTATCAATTATTCAGGTAAAACATTTATTATACTAAAATGTTAATCAACAGTTAATCATAAGTCAATTAGGTTGCATCCCTAATTTGAACAGCCAGCTTCTTTAGCAGAGACCTTTAGTTGTTTGCCCTCATTATCGAGAAACCCACTAACTGCCTCCTGGACATCTGTGATGTTAAGCCTTAATAGTGATTATGCCGGTATTAAATATCTGCATTACAAAGCAATTTTTATGCACGTTCTTATTTTTAACTTTTGAAGTTTTTTTTTTTTTCATTTTTAATTAGCATATCAGAATCGCAGAAATAGGTATTAACAGTGTAGTAGAGTACTATGTAACATTTAAATCTGTTTAAAAAATACATACAGTATAAGAACTTTATTTCAATAGCTGCCATAAATTGCTTTATACTGATATTTTTTACAATTCTTTAACATGTGGCTAGCTATTTAAACAATTCAAAATCATGAAATGGTGATTGTGACTCAGTAGAGAAATCGCAATTGCAAAGTTGGAGGTTTAATTCCAGCTCCTTCCTGTTACAATGTTAAAACAAGCCCTGGGTAAGGCATTTAACCTGTACCGTGTTTGCCTTACATTTCATTGTGTGAATTTGTGCGGTTTTGGGTTAAT
>NW_015150697.1:352145-357328 GCF_000732505.1 Cyprinodon variegatus
CTTTAGCAGAGACCTTTAGTTGTTTGCCCTCATTATCGAGAAACCCACTAACTGCCTCCTGGACATCTGTGATGTTAAGCCTTAATAGTGATTATTCCGGTATTAAATATCTGCATTACAAAGCAATTTTTATGCATGTTCTTATTTTTAACTTTTGAAGTGTTTTTTTTTTTTTCATTTTTGATTAGCATATCAGAATCGCAGAAATAGGTATTAACAGTGTAGTAGAGTACTATGTAACATTTAAATCTGTTTAAAAAATACATACAGTATAAGAACTTTATTTCAATAGCTGCCATAAATTGCTTTATACTGATATTTTTTACAATTCTTTAACATGTGGCTAGCTATTTAAACAATTCAAAATCATGAAATGGTGATTGTGACTCAGTAGAGAAATCGCAATTGCAAAGTTGGAGGTTTAATTCCAGCTCCTTCCTGTTACAATGTTAAAACAAGCCCTGGGTAAGGCATTTAACCTGTACCGTGTTTGCCTTACATTTCATTGTGTGAATTTGTGCGGTTTTGGGTTAATGTGGCTATTAGCCACTGACCTATTAAAATAAACTTTATCACCTTTTTTGCCTTGCCCTATTACAGATAAGTTTTAAAGTTGTTCCACAAACAACAGTTTCAAATTTTATTTTCTTCTATATGTTAAATCTAAATAAATTAGTTTTGGAACTTTTAGTAAATAGTCTTGTGGTTTGTCTTCCTTGTTTCCATTAATCCATGAAATATAAATTGAGTTTCAGCTATGTTTACCTTAGGCTGCAAAGGTAATTAACCCTTTTTAATAAAAGCAACATTTGCTGCTCTGTTTATTGTGGTTTCTGGCTAAAAGTTATTGGTTTAGATATTTCAAGGCACAGTTGTTAAAATGTTTCGTCAATCTTAAAACCACCATCGAGTTGCAATATTACTGAATACAGATCTGCAGCCTTTCTTTCATGTTGTGATTACATACTGTATCTAGCAAATCAGCTTTAGATTGTTGCAGAATTTGAAATTTGTTAATTTTCCTGAATGCAAGTTAAAACAATCATGTAAACAATAATGTTTTCCACAACTATATATAGAAGTTAAAATACAAAGATAATCTAAATTGAGACAAAAATGAAGACTACTACTCTCTCTTATGTCAAGAAGAAACAAAAAAACCCAGTCTTCAATAATACATTTCACTGTGAAAAGACTGATGTAGTGTGGGAAAAAGAAAATCTTTATAAATGCAAAGTTAGGAGATTACTGTTAAATGTGTTTGACCTTTAAGCTTTTAGACAGCAGAGCATGAGAATGCATTATGTGCCTGGGATCAATATGACCACATGGGATTTTTAGTGCCATGCAAAGAACTCCTAGATCACTGTCAAGATTAACCTGCTAGAAAAGCATGGAACATCATGATCTTCACTGGACCTGAATGCTGTTTTCTTTTGTAAAAGTGCAACAAAAAATATCTTAAAATAGAAATAGAATGCAATATATAATGTCATATATTTTTACTTTTATTTATGAATATTAAAAACACAAACTATATTAGTGTTTACATTGTTATTGCATTTCACAAACTTTTAAAATGTAAAGATGCTAATTTTTTACATAGAAAGTGGTGGTTCCTCATACTACTTCAGAATGCATTACTTTTTATACTGCCAAGCATGCATGTGATGTCTGTGCACCCCTAACTCAGTAACATGATCAGAAAATCCCACCTGGAAGAGAAGCTAACTATGTTGTAGTATTTTGAGACTATATAAGGAGTTTGCTTTTCCATTTTACAGTCTTTATATGATGTTCGGTAATGTTTTGTTTTTGCTTGGTTTGGTTATTTGTTCTTACATATTTCAAATGTTAAATCTGGCTCTGACATATTCCACTTTTACAGACATTGTGCTCCTTTATGATGTACGGTAGTCTTAATGAGTTATAGCTGATCTTTAAGAAATTATTTCTGTATGATTTCTTTGTTCCTTAATGACTTATTAATTATTCATTATTTCCTTTCCAACTTTTATTGCTAATCGAAGAATGACTGGAAGTAGTTTAGAGCATTTTGGTCAAGTCTCCTATATAAGTACAGGCCATTTACCATGACGCTTCACCTTTTCCTTGCTTAAATGAAAATAATTATTCCAACGTTTTATTTGTTATGTTATATTAAACAGATGTTCTGTGTCTTTAGTTGATTGTATAGGATATATGCCACCAATGGTATTTAAAAAGTTTCAAAGGTATTTATGAGATTTACACATCCCCAAACTATTTGTTTTTCTTAATGTTTCTGCCTTTGAGAGTCATGTCAGGTATTTTATAATACTTGACTCTTTTCCTTAGTTGTAAAAGAATTCCTTCAAGATAGTTTGGTTTATTTTCCACAAAGATAGAGTAGCACAGTTTTGATATTTTGGCAAGTAACTGTTATATATTGAATAAAAAGCATGTGATCGAAAATACTTTTCTTTTTGTAGAATTGTTTTTAAATACAAAAAAAAATGTAAAATATTTTTCTCCTAGAGCTGGTTGTGTGAACCTGCTGACTGGAAACCATTGAATGATAGAGTTGAGTCATAAAAAGCTTCTGAATATTGCTTTTACTCAGAAAAAGCTTATATGAAAAAAAAGAAGAAAAAGCTTAGATGGATTAATAGATTAGTCACTGAAATTTAAACCAGTTATTTGCCACCACTGCCTATTAAAGTTTGCCCTTCTCCACATTTATGCTACGTTCACACTGCGTGTTCTTTGGGCAGCAAAAAGCACATGTTGCTTAATTTTTGAAGCTTGTACACATTAAGGTCAAACTCACCTCAAGAGCATCCTTGATGTTCCTGAAGCGCATCCAGTAAAGTGTGTCCAGATGTTTCTGATGCTTCTGCTGCTTCTGTGTGCAATGGCAGAGAGCGGCTTTGCTATATTTGTTGTGATAAGCTGGTAAAAAGTAGTTTCAATATATTTTTAAGCGAGAAAATCCACCTCAAAACATTGTCTGTGCAGTCAGTTAATCAAGATTACAATCCTGCCTTTAAATGTTATTTTGTTGTTGAAGCCGCTCAGATCCCCACTTACCGGCGGTGCGCTGTCACTGGGAATTCCCAGCAGCAGCTGGAGGATTTCCACTGCAGTTCTTGGCGGCTGAAAGTAGATGTTAATGTTTTTCAGGTATGTGGAACAAACTGCCGGCACTAGAATAATAAAAGCATGCAGTAACATATTTTGCCGGCAGGTTTCAACATTTTAAGTTAATTTAGGCATAATTTAGGTGTGCTGTGTCTGTCTCCCTGCCAGCTCCAAGATTAGCTTCTTTAATTGGTTGATGTGGGGCGTCAATGTTCATTTTTTTCAACTCTAGCAGCTGCTGTTTGTGCAGCACGTCATGCGCCTCAGATGCTCAGAAGCTCATGAGGGGCTGCATCTGTTCATCCCATGCGTCAAGATGAACTGCTCTTGCTGCACGAAATGCTGCAGGACCTTTTGGGAAATCTCAATGTGTGTCAATCATTGACTTTGCATATAAAGCAGCTGCTTCTGCTGCTCTCATTGTGTGCGGTTTGAACGTAGAATTAGGAGCAACCTTGTTGCTGTCCCTGATTTGTGCTAGAGACATGGACATAGTAATAAACTAAAACGTTTTTATGAAACACATTTTAATTCAACAAAATCTACTGCATAGCAGGCTTTGGTATTACGGAAACTGACATCATAATTCCCTTTTCTTCTGACTTTTTTTAACAGCTCAGTACACTATACACTATCTGAAGTGATAACAATTTAAACAGGATTCAAGCACAATTGTGTAAACTTTGTATAGTTGTAGAAAAAATATAAATTATATATAAATAAGTATATGGTTTATTACATTTCCATTTGGGGTTAATAAAGTATTTTTGAATTGAATTGATAGATATTACAATTAAAGATATTACAATTAACTTTAAAACAAACAACAATAGCAAGTTATTAGTGAAATAAAAGTTGGTCAAAAGTGTCTTTAAACTAAAATGTGGCTCAAGTTCCTACATAGAAATTTATATAAAAAAAAAAACTGGACAGCAATAAAAATCTAGATACAGTACATCATACTGTATCCTCTGCAAAAGTGCAAAAAACGGAGACAACTTCTTTAATGTTTTTCCAACTATTGATGAATGCTTGAAAACAAAATCTGCCTTTCTGTTTGGTGGCCTGTTTTTATACATATATGTCCTCTTGTCCTTGAATGTCTTATTATGTTTGTTGCCACTGGGTTGTTGCCTTTGTTTAGGGGTTCTTATGCATTTTTAGACACAAAGCTAATAGCCTTCCTAATTCTGTCTGTCCTTCTCAGTTTAAACAGATATCTCTCCTCACAGCAGCTGAGTAGAGCTAAAAATCCAGGATTGAAAGGGCTATAGACATCATAGTTTTTTTTTTTCTATTGCATAGTCATTTGAAAAAAAAAAAGAGACCAATTAATAATAAACAATGATGATTTATATTGATTTGTTAGCCCATGTTGCCAGGTCCATGACCAGTGCTGGTTTTAGCCTTTTGCAATAGTGATTACTAATTTAGCACTGGCATACCTGAGATCCTGAAGATAAAAGAATAAATAGATTGGTCAGTCAAATTGTCCATCTTGTTTATGTTTATATGTATTTGTTTTTGTTAATGGGAATACTGAAGTTACGACTTTGCATTTTGTAATTTAGCAAAATATCAACATATTTCTGCCGAAAAAGTCAATCAGCTGCAGTTGATCCAGAAAGCTGCAGCCCATATCCTCACTAAAACTAAGTGAAGAACACCAATGCAGTTCTAAAATGGTTACACTGGCTCCGCTTATCTCAGAAAAATACAATTTACATTACTGAATTGTTTAGCTCCTAAATATATTACGGACTTTATTTAAATGTATCCACCCATACCTCAGGGGGCTTCTGACTCTACTTTGCATTCACAGAACTAATCATGGAGAAGCAGCTTTTAGTTATTATCCTCCACTCATCCAGAATAAATTCACCAAAAACTGTAAAAGCACTCAGTTGCTTTAAGTTGTGATTGAAAATATATTTTAGTGATATTAGTTAAGTTTATAACCAAGCTAAGTGCATGCTTATTGGCAACAGCACATGAAAAATTGTTATTTTGAAATGTATTGATAAAATGTATTTTCAGTCATTGTGTCTGGCTAGTCGAGGTGG
>NW_015150697.1:357573-385966 GCF_000732505.1 Cyprinodon variegatus
TATATATATATATATATATATATATATATATATATATATATATATATATATAGTAATCTAACCTTCACAATATGATGACAGTTGAGAAATTTCTAATAACTACTGTATAGCCCTTCCCTATTTTCACACATCTTAAAACAGTGTAAAAATATTACACTCAATTGATGTGTCACAGTGAGTCTCCAAAGACCTAATTTTGTGCATCATATGTTATTAAGATTTTTAACCCTCCTATTAATATATTAGTTGCTGTTTTTTAAAAGAGTCAACATCTTTTCATTGTTTAATTTGTGGCTACAAGGTTTTGCTACAACTAGTGTCATGAATACGTATTATTTATACTTATAAGTGTGTTTAAAAAGAGTTCTTTGAGGAGTATTTGATTGAATAAACATTCACTTCTAGTCACACACATAATTTTGATCAATGATTATAAGCACATGAGTTTTCTGAGTAAGCCTTTAGATTTTAGTTCTGTTTTTATTCCATTGTAATTGTCCCAGCTGGTCTTGGAAAGGACCTTTTGTAATCAGCAGTGGATGGTGGGGAAATGCTAGCTATACCAGTGTCTGTCATATTTTCACAAAAGGTCATGTTTTGACTGGTTTAGCCATAGAAAGTTTAATACATGACTCTTGTGACTCAGACCCAATGACCCTTGGAATTTATATCATGCACAGTTTTTCCTATAAAAACTCCTGTCACCTCTTTAAAACCCACAAAAATAACTGTAAAATATACTACGCTTTGAAATTAAAAAGAATACTTGATGTTTTCCTTTCTTTAAAGTAAATGTTTCCTTCATTTGCTCTTGTCTGCAGAAATGTTTGAAATTCAATGTGGATGCACCTATCTGGTTGTCCAAGCAACGAATCCTGTGTACCCTCAACCAGAGCCTGAAGGATGTACTCAACTATGGCCTATTCCAACCAGCTTACAATGGCAGGGCTGGCAAGTTTCTGGATGAGGAGAGACAGCTTAGGGAATATCCTTTCCCATCCTTTGCCCCTGTCCCTTATCTGGAGGTAGGTGTTAATCAGGTGTTTGTATGAATCCTTCTATGTAGCATTTCTCTGCTTTTCATGTATTCTCCCTATCAGGATGGTCTGTTTTGAAAAATATTATTTTTATAACTTATCTCTTTTTATTATTATTTCAATGTTTTCTTTTATTAAACCTAAAAAGAAAAAAAAATTGATCTTTCTGAACAATTATTGGTTTAAAAGCAATGATTTTAATTTTTCTTAAAGAGCATGCATTCAGTGAGGACCTTTGAATTTAAATCTGTTAAAGGAATGATGGCTTTAACAGTCAAGAATGCAGATACAACAGAGCTATGTTTTATTGACACTCTGTATTATGTTCTGAAAGAGCTGTTTATATTATTTTATATTAAAAACCTGGCTGCTATTAGACCTTATAAAAAAAGTCTTCATTTGACATCTGTACAGTAGTTATCTCATTGGTTGTTACCTGTTTTCGTTAGCCCCGCCCTCTACCCACTCCTCTACACACTAAAATGTTGTGTACATGCTGCAAATAAGTCAGACTGGCCAGTATATTCAGAAGATTTAAAGTTTCTTTAAAAATCACATCTACTGCACTTTCCTCTGAAGAAAAATCTATCAGCGAGAATTATGCTGGTTTCCCCCACCTTTTTGGTTTTCTTCCAACAAAACCACTTTTTAAATCATAGACAAGGATTTAAATTAGGTTTAATTAAACTAAAATACAATCATTCACAGACTTTTAAAAGATTTGAAAAAGTTTTTTTTAAGGAAGAACTTTATTTTCAGATCTCCTTGATCTATGGAGAATACATTATACTGTTGCCACATGATACATGGATCAACAAGTACGTTTCACAAAATGTAATAAATAAGGATCTTGTACAACATCAATAATGCCTAACTTATTGTTAAAAGATTTTGTGTTCTTTAAAAGTCTATGAATTGAAAAAAAGATGAAACGCAGGCTTACAAGGCACCCCACCCCATGTTTGTTTGTATGCGACTATCATGCTGTGTCAGTCCAACAATAATGCTGTCCTCAAAGGCAGTTTGGTGTTTAGAGCATCTGTCATCTCTCAGAGATAATTGTAGTGCTTGTCCATCATAGTTTGTGATCTGAGAGAATAGCATACCCATAAAATCACTTCACAGACTGTGGCCTGAAGTTGTCAGATGGTTTTATAAGGGATCATGTTTATCTTTAGATTTGCTCCAGTTTTAACAGTGCAGAGCATTATTAAGAGGAAGAAATGTAAAATTACTTTTACCTTTTAACTAACTAGCTTTTTATTTATTGGCATTTATTTGGTACCTATGATTATACTGTCAAAATTACCATTACTCAATTTAATTAGATTCTCATACCAAATTAATCTAATTGATCTGAAGTAGCAGGATAGCATTGCTATGTAGCCTTTACATCACACAGTGGAATGACGTTCAGTTTGGTCTATTGTTTTATGATTATTGAATGGTTTATACTTTTGCTTAAAATGCTTGCACTTAAGTTGAATAGGTTGGGATCCGGCCGGGTGTATTTCCCATGTCTGCTAGCGCTCTATTGTAACACTGTGTGTGCCATTTACTGACCTGCAGTTGTACCCTCAGGCCTGAGGTGTGTAGAGATGATTGACAGTTTTGGATTAGCAGCTAAAAATCTTCTGTTCGCTTCTGGATTTACTCTGTAGGTAAAGCTGAAATAAGGGCAGAGAAAGGAAACACATTAAAGACTCAGACTAGAATTGAAGTTAGATTTAATTTCTGTAAACTGCTATGTTACAGAATTAGTTTTTTACAATTTATGTAGTTACAAAGAGTTACTGAAGCATTTTATCATGCAACTTTTTAAGATAAAGATTATAACATTAGATATATCTTAAATGTGGATGTATTTAACATTGTACACTCAGTATGTGTTCTATAGCAAAGCTTTTCTGTTTTTTTTTTGTTTTTTGTTTTTTACTTTGGGTATAGATGAAATATATAAATAATAGAGATAAAATGCTATTTTGAAACCTGTCTTACATTTTTGGGCATTTTAAAATTATTTAATCAACATTCAGGTGGTGGTTTCTTAACTTATCGACTGTTTTACTTCAAGCATTTTAAGAAAGTACATTTTTAAAATGGTTTAGTATTTAGCACCATAGTGTGAATAAGTGCTGAACAGCTAAAACAGCTCTCTTAGTTTGGTAAACATGCATATTAAACACGCAATTTGGTTTTAAAGCCTAACATATGAATAATGTTCATATGCAGAACTATGTGCGCAGATACACAACTTTTAAATGGCACACTAAAGCAAATAATTGTGGAGCCCTTGTGATCACTAAATATTTTCATCAAAGAAATGTTTTGTTATGGGCTGCACAGGGGAACAGTGGATAGCACTGCTGCCTTGCAGCAAGGAAGTTCCAGGTCTTTCTGCATGGAGAAGCATGTTCTCCCTGTGCATGTCTAGGTTCTCTCCAGGTACCCTGGCTTCCTCCCACAATCCATAAACGTGACTCTTAGGTTAATTGGCATCTCTAAATTCTCCTTAGGTGTGAGTGTTTGTCTTTGTGTTGCCCTGCGATAGACTGGTGATCTTTCAAAGGTTTACCCCGCCTCTCGCCTGTAGACACCTGGAGATAGCCACCATTAGGGATAAGGATGATGGAAAATGGATTGGCGGATGTTATGTTGTGAGTTTGGAGAAAGGAATCTCCCACACTTAGTTATGTTTTTTTTTATATCAATTTGCTGAGATGTGGTATTATAGAACAATACATGGAGTGAATTTTGCACAATAATGTTCGTAAACAGCAAGCACCACTCACTACACCCTAAAGGTGGCTACCATCTTAGCATTAGCAAGCTTTAGTATCAGCATCAGGTTAGCAGAGACAAGCATGTTCATATAAGCTATTGAGCATATTTTTAGGTGAGTTAAAAAGAGATGAAAGGGAGAAAGAGGAGAAAAAAAGGTCACATCAGCAAGCCTTAGCCACAGAAGATAGAACATAACCTTCAATGATTTCAACATTGTGACAAGGTTCAGTAAAGATCTTAGTCCACACTTATTACACTTTGGTGGTAGCTTTTTTATATGCTGGCAGTTAAAGTAGAGAAGTAAAAGTTCAGCACTATCCATAACTGCTTTCACAAGTAACTGATTATCTGTGGTTTCCCATCTTTGCCAGTATCCAGCCATGTTCCACTGAACTTACTGTAGTCTTCCTAGGTTTTTCAAATCCTTTACTCTTTAACTTTTCATTATTTCGGGGACCTGAGTCATCTTCACCCTGTTTGCCATCACCTTGTTAAAAGAATATTTCTCAGCCTTTCGGTGGGAAGTTATGTGCTCTCTGAGCTATTTATTGATGCAGTCTTTGATTTTTCCCTCATTACTTTTTGACAAATTACCATTTGAAAACATGCTGCTTTACAGACCGTGGGCAAACACCATTTGAATAATGAATGTGCAGAATGAATCTTATGTCAAACCAAAATATGTTTATTTTTTTTAGCTCAAATTTGTTCAGTTTCCTGGTTATTGTTTTGCAGTTACATTTCATACCAGCAGCTTAGTGAGTTGTAGGCTTTGAGGCTAAATTAATATCTGGAAAAGATAATAAACGGAAATGCTGGAAAGAAATGACAGGTGTTTACAGGGAGATATTTGGTGTCCCCCAGTACCAATGAACTGTTATTAAAAGAGTAAAAATATCTTTCACAGATCTTTCTACCTATTCTCTTTTAAGCAATGGTTGAAACAATTAATCTCATATTTTTGTTTGAACAGCAATATAAGGCAGCTATTTTTAAAAATCATTTTAGTTATCTAGAAAATCAAAAGGGTCAAAGCATAACTCTGGAATGTTATTTGTGCTTTCTTTATAGTTCCGCTATAAAAGACGTATCTACACTCAGACCTACATAGATGAAAAGCAGTTATCCAAGCTCCACACTAAGGTAAGTCTGCAAAGTGAACCCATGTGGTCTTTGTTAATGGATGATTTTACTCAAGAGATAAATGTTTATTTCATTGAGTTATAATACAAAAAACTGTTACATTTTATCAGAGAAAGTTAAATATTTAGCTGCCATTATAATACTGTTTTTTTTTCTTCTGGTGAATACTTCTAAGCTTAAAAACATATCACTGCTGTGACTAAGATACTAGCCAAATTTACATTTATGAAATTAGGTCTGCAAAAAAAAAAAAAAAAAAGATACACTTAGAAGTCCTGCTAATAGAAAATGTGCTTTAATATTTTTGCTATTGAAAATTGACATGAAGTATGTAAAATATTACTGATGGCATCTAAGCTGGAGTGAAATCTCCAAAACAATTACAGTCCAATTTACTTAACTGCATCTACTTTGTGCTTTAACATTAATCAGTGTATTTCCTAATTGCTTATCTGCAATTTCTTCTTTATATTTCCATCCTAAGGGATCTTGTTAAATTTTATTTACCAACATTAATGTGATGCTCATCATTAGCGCCATAGTTAAAACTCTTCTCTGTATTTGATCATTCATGTGTAATTGAACTAGTCCCTTGAGGCTGTGTGAACCATTGAGAGGCTTATATAAGATCTAATATCTGCTTGTATATGTAAACCGAATAACATTGGCTTCTGCTTCAATTACTGTATGTGGTCATTTTTTTTTTTTCTGTTGTGAAAAAACACTTATTACAGGAAAATGATAATAACTTGAGGTACTGAGTTTGTGGAACTGTGGTATCCATACATTAGTTTAATCATTTTTATATCTTTTGTGTGGTTAAAATGTATAAAGTAAGATTTGAAAGTGACTAAAAATATGAGGGAGTTCTATTGTTTGTGTTATTGTGGATTTGAACAGAGCACAGATGGGCCAGACAGCTACAGTAATCTCCATCTTTATGCTTTAAATCTGCAGGCTTTGGTAAATGGATTTAAAGAGCTAGTTTTGCCAGATATTGGTTTTGGTGCTGGAAGGTGTACAGAGAGGAAAACAAAGAACAGAATATGAACCCTTTCTGCATTTCTGTTGAGGCATCTAGACAGTCTGGCAGTGTGTGAGCAAAAACCTTTCCCAGAGCAGACTTGTTAATTTGTCACAGTGGGAAATGCACAGATGGAATTAATAATACTAATGATGGCTTAGTTGCCTTCAGTGTCCCTCTAAACCAAGGCTGTGAACCAGCATGTCGAATAATAAGACCTCCACTAAGTGTAATACAGGATGTTTTTGTGATTTGAGGTTTGAGTCTTTCTTTTAGCTATACTCACTGGAGCTCATACGTTTTCTCCTCTCTCTCCGGATCTTCTTCAGGTTTTACGGTTTTATGTTTAAGTCCAAACATACAGTGAGAAAAATAAGTATTTTTCACCAAGCTGCATGGTAATTTCCCTGTAGCCCTGTCCAGCCTTGTGGAGGTGTACAATTTTGTCTCTAGTATCTTTGGACAGCTCTTTGGTCTTGGTCATGTTATTAGTTGGATTTACTGATTGTATGGGGTGGACAGGTGTCTTTTAACAGCTAACGGTGCATTTAATTTAGGTTAATAAATGGAGTGGAGGTGGACATTTTGACGGCTTTGAGATTCAGAATTCTAGCTGATAGACAACTGTTCAAATACTTATTTGCAGCTGTATGATGCAAATAAATAGTTAAAAGAAATCATGCATTAGGATTTCTGGATTTGTTTATTTTAGATTAACTCACAGTGGATATGCACCTACGGTGACAATTTCAGACCCATCCATGATTTGTAAGTGGGAAAACTTGATTTTAAATTGAATTCAACTATAAATGTGAACCTTAATCAGTGTTTCCATTGTCTGTCATGATGTATGTGGTACAGAATAATTATTTAGCTCTGCTAAATGCCAGCTGGGATAAGCTATGGAAATATATTGCAAATCCTGTAAATCATAAAAAGCAGGATGGATATTCAAAGGTAGACAATTAAACAAAGTTTTGAATCTGATTTGGGCTGAATGCATATTCATGTTGTAAGTGGGTGTGATAAGAGGGACACAGAGAAAATTTAATGCAAATGCTTAAACCTCATCAGATGGCCAGTGAGAATTAGCACTGTGAACTCTGTCTCTTCGCTGGTTTTAATCTCTGTCAGAGAAACTTTGTATGCTGCTTATTAATCAGATATGAACCAAGCTGCATATTATCCTGAAGAAAAAAATAAGCTACACTTCTATAGCGTTATAAAGATATGCAGATATATATTTCTGTTCAAAGATGTAGCACTCTTGGTGTTGTTATAGCCTTGTTATGGCTTGTCACAATAAGCTACATTTTCTGCTATGATGGTTGTTTCTTAGTATAAGCAGCAAAACTTTTCAATTTAGCTGTCATCAAGATTGCATGTGCAATTATGAGCACATACATGTACACATAGTGACGGATGCACACACATGCATGTGTGAAGGGAAAAAGAGACCCTTGCTGATTGATCACATCATTTTTTTTTTCTGGGGCTGCACAGTGCTGCAGTGGGTAGCTGCCTTTCAGCAAGAAGCTTCCGGATTTGATTCCTGCTCTTTCTGCATGGAGTTTGCATGTCCTTCCTGTGCATGCATGGGTTCTTACCGGGTACTCCGGCTTCCTCCCACAGTCCAAAAAAATTCCCTGTAAGGTTAATTGGCTGTAAATTCTCCTTAGTTGTAAGTTTGTGCGTGAATGGTTGTTTGTCCTGTTTGTCTCTTCGTTGCACTGTGATAAACTGGCAACCAGTCCAGATTTACCCCGCTTCTCGCCCTTAGACAGCTGAAGACACCTGCAGCCTTGCGACCTCAGAAGGGATAAGCGTGTCAGAAAATGAATGGATGGATGGATGATATTTTCTGATAGCTCTGCCCCAGAACAAGATGATTTAATGTATTGTTTGTTGCTTTTTATTATATGGGAAAAAGAGCTAAACTGACTGAAAGAAGAGTAGATCTAAATCAGTGAGATGTATTCAGCCATTACACTCTCTTTACTATCAGGCTGTACTCCAAAGATCAGTTTGTCTCAGAGAGGTTTACATTGGTCTTACCTCTCTGTGTGTCGATCTGAAATGTTGTCTCCTTATGCAGGATCTTGATGCAGGGGACTTCTGGAAAAGATTGTGGAATTTTGTCCTGCAATGTCCTGTATGTTGTACAACACAGCAATACAGTATCCCCTCTCACCTACACCCTTTAATAAATATTTTCTTGCCATCTCATCCATAATGTCCACATAGTATTTTGTTATTGTCATAACACTGCACAGACTCTGGCTTTGCCTTTTGTCCATTAGAAATGCTTACTACCTTGGGCACAATGCTAAAAACACAAAGAGTTTTGCTGGAATTCTCTTGACAGATTGTTAGGATAAAATCTTTGCATTTTAGCAACTGCTGAAGAATAGGGCCGGCAACTTGGGCTTTGTTTTAAAACTGTTTTTATTTTGAATTTGTATTTTCTGCAATCAGAAAAAAGAAATGCCAACAAAGCCATATCTTTTCTCGTTTCCTGCACTGCCAAGGTGTTTTTGAGGGTTACTTCTCTGCTGACATAAGGTCCCGGAGGGAATGCAGTACATCCCATACCCGGATTTACCTTGTGCACCTGTCAGAGAGAGGGACAGACCAGGCCACTTAGGCCTGTAGCATGTGAGGCGGTAAAGACGATTGGGTTATTTCAATTTACACGCTCCCCAGCAGTCCATATCAACCACACAGACAGTAGCGTGTGGAGGAATGGGTGTGTGACGTGTGACTGGTGCCGGCTGCTGCTGTGGTGTGTGTAGCTAGAGGGCGGTGCAAGTGAGGACAAGAAGCAACGGACTCGGTCCTTGAACATAGTAAAAGAAAGAGGAAAGGCAACACAGAGAGGGTGAGAAACAAAACAAAAAAAAAGATGCTGGAGGAGAAGGATACAGCCAAATGCAGACAAGTAACAGATTTATTCTGCCCCCCCCCCCCATAGCCCATAAATGGCTTTCAGCTGTAATACTGGCTTTTTTGGCTCTACAGCATTATTCTATTGAGTGATTGCGTTGTTGATTTTTTCTTTTTGTTGCTGATTTGCAGTCAAACAGGAAAGTATGTGTATTCCAACCTTGGATTTACTGTAGGCTGTTACTATTCCCTGGTATGATGATTTACCACTGAGGCATTTTATGACATGATAGAACTATGTATAGCTCTTATGTATAGATTTGTATAAATTTGTGTTTCCCTTTGGGCAGTTTTTCATACCATGACTCCCCCTCTCAGTCAAAAATATTGATGATAGTCCAAAAGTGGACAATACCATAACTGTAATTACTCTATTCTACATAATCTTTTGATTTGAGCATTTAATTTTTATAAATGTATGCTTTCCATCTTAAATAAAAAAACAAAACAACAACTTAGGTATGTTGCCTGGAAGTTAGTAAGGAATCCGAAATAATTCATGGCGTGGTTAGCGCGCTCGATCCATGTATTGAGGTTTTAGTTCTCGACGCGGCCGATCCGGCTTCGAATCCGACCTGTGATCCTTTGCCGCTTGTCTCTCCCCCTCTCTCATACCCCCTTTGCTGTCAGTCTACTCTCCGAAAAAGCAGCCACTAGTGCTGTAAAAACTAAAAAAAAAAACTTGATGAAGTTGGAACAAAATAGTCAAACTGACTTAATTAGTTTTAATGGAGCCTAGGCAGAAGTTCAACTGAAGAAACTAATTGCTTTACTAAATCCACCTGCGACATAGCCAATCAGCTTTGAATCACACCTTCACAAAAGCCGATCAGCATCCAAAGTTCATCTTAAAAGGCCTCCGATATGCACTTGTCTGCTCCTGTGTGCAGGCGGCGGATGCGTTCTGTGACTTCATTCAGATGACACCGTTTCAACCCACCTCCACATCCTCTTCCACCATCGTAGCGAAAGCTTCATCAGAGTGTCATTCCTCCCGGACTTTTACTGCGTTCCCTGTCTCATCTTAACCGGTCCAGCAGAAGACCGTCATGTTGAGCCTGGTTCTGCCAGAGGTTTCTTCCCAACGGGGAGTTTTTCCTCTCCACTGTCGCTTTATGCTTGCTCATCATGGACAGGCTCTCTCAACCTGTGTTATCCAACTGGACTTCCATCTTCCAGGTCCCCGAGTGAAGCTTTAGTATCAGGTCACGCAGTCCACTGGATCTCCCCATAAAGCTCAGCAGACCGTCTCGCTAACCAGCAGTCTACAGACTGACCAACTTCATCTATCTCCACTCCAGCCCCAGCCCTATTCTTTGCTCCTGTTCATTCATGTCTATCAAAATTAAGCGCTATGTTTCCTGCCGAGCTCTGAGCGCCAAAGACTAGTAGTACTAGAAAGTAATTGTATCAATAAACTTCTCCTAATTGTCTTTTCTCTTCGTGTGAGTTTTTCAGATTGAAGTTTGTTTTTATGAGGTGCTTTGATGAGCTCCTATAGCTCTGCATGAAAAACAGCTGATATAAGGCTGTTCTCTACATCCATTCTGTTCCTCTGCTTGGTTTTCATGTGTGTCACAGCTTAAGTGAACTCAAACAAGAAAAACTTACTTTTTTGTTGATAAAAGCTTGTTTATTTTTTCACTTGGGTCCAGAAGAGATCCCAGCCATATTTTATTTTACTACATAAGAAATCAATCATGTCAGCCATGTTAGTCAGTCACGAAACCAGGCCACCCTGGCCTGGTTTCGTGACTGACTAACTGAACAACTGACTAACTAACTGAACAACTGAAGACCGTTTTCGTTTACAATTATCAAATTATTCAAATGAGTTTGTAACTTAACAAAACGGTTCAAAATAGAGTAACATTTCAAAACTATGTGATGAACTTTGTAACAGCTGACAATCTGAGAAACTTAACAGGTCAGAGTTTATGTATTTTGAACAATTTCAAATTCATTTCATTCATTCAATTTTTCAAATTATTGAAAAAAAAACTTATGATGAATGGTTTTCTCATGTATTGCACTTTCCCCTGAATCTGTGGTATGTACTTTAGATAAGGGATTCCTTGAGAAACAGTGAGAAATGCTGTATGAAACAGAGAAAGAGCAGGAATGAGCAATGGGAGAAGGGTGAGTCATGCTCTCAAATGTTGCTCTCCTTTAACCATTTTGGTAAGATCTGCTTCTGTCTTCTGCTGTTCTACTGTGAGTCATCAGAAAGTGAGTGAATGGTCCTGAAGTGGCATTCACAAAATACATCAGTTACTGCTCATATGGATTTCACAGAATAAGTAATTCATGTGTATAGATTAAATGTGGCATTAATGACCTGTCTAACAGTGTAGCTGCAGTAAAAGAGGTAAAGGTTTCAGGATATCCATGCATCTGATACTGCCTTGAAGAGTACATGTATAATTAAATAAAGTACTTACTAAAATCAGTGTTAATGTAATTTTTTTTAGGAAGAAACAGTATTTTTTTCTTTTTCTTTGCAGTTTAAATGTGTGGATTTAAAATAAATAACAACAATGTTTATCCTATAGACTTTGTTGAATATCTAATATCCTGCAAACATGATTATTTAGCTATTAAAATTCTGTAAGTTAAGATCTGCAGTTCTTCCTCAAAGCTGTACCAATATTTTACAGCATTTGCTTGAGCAAACATTGATTTTATTTACCAGGCCCAAAATAACAGTTTCTCCCTCTTGTTTTATTTATTTATTTTTCTAAAATGTACATTTAATTATTGAGTAATCAAGAGGGAAAACATATTTTAGTTTTTGCAGTCATGATTGCAGCTGCTATGCTCTTTGCTCATCCCACAACATGCTGCACAGTAAGTCAGGGGTGAAGCATTAGCCTACTTTGCTCCCATGGTGTCCCTTAGCTTTAGGCCAAAGTTTAAAATGAGGTCATAGTTGATAGGAATTTCCCTTTCATTTTTTTCATTGCCTGACTGAACCAGACCTCATCACGCTGTTACTGCCCTGGTTAACCATGCATGGTAACTTTATGGAAAATGTTCATGGTATGCTTTTGAAACAACAAAGTGCATATATCTAATTCTTATCTAACCTTTGAGTGATAAAACCAACAGTATTCTTTTAGAATATGTATTGATATATATTTTTTTATTTGAAATTATTACCTTAGTTTGTCGAAATTCTGTTTGGGGGATTTTAAAATCTGTGTATTCTTAACTAAATCAAATTACTAAATTAATATATTTTATTGTCTAGATTTTAGATGAAGATGATTGTACAAAAGATCTGGTCTCAATAAAAAAAAAAATATATACAATAAGCATGTAGGCTATACTGATGGTGAAAGGGGGTTGGAGCTTAGGGAACCTTGAGGCAAAATAATAGAAGAGAGCTGTTAATAACGCACTATTTCATAATGTGGTCATGAATGCCATGAAGGAAAGCACTGGGAAAACTGCATTTTTGCAGTTTTCTTCAGCACCGGATCACAGACAGTAATATTATATACAGTAATTTACCACTTTATATTGTATACCTGGTTGACAGCATATTTGCAAAAAAATGTATAAAATTATTAGTGTTGCGTCGATGCCATTTTTTGGCCCAATACGATACCCGATACCTGGCTGTGCAGTATTGGCCGATACCATCTGTTTGAAATGGATGTGTGTGTGTATATATGAGGAACTGTATACTACTTGGATGCAAAATAATAACCATCGTGGCTTTGTCAAGCTGCTGCCTACCTTTGTGAAGGCTAATAAAAAGCAAATTCAGTAGAACTTTTTATTGCCTACAGTACCTGGAATAGGTGACAATAGTTGAATAAACTTTTGGCTCTCAAAATGTATAGGTACCCTATCTGTTGGTACGCGCCGATACCGATACCGCCATTTTAGTGCTGTATCGGGGCCCCACCCAATACTGGTATCGGTATCAGTGCAACACTATAAATTATTCTAAAGCATTAAACGAATTTTGGTATCTAAATGTGGTAGAGATCAGCTGTAATCAGCTGGTTTCCTTAGATAGAAAACTTTGAACCAATCTGATTGTATGATTTGGTTGAATTGTACCTGTAAAACGCCTTGAGATTACATGTGTTGTGAATTGGTGCTATATTAATGAACTGAATTGAATTTAATTGAATAGAGATGGGTTACTGAAATTCAAACCAACCCTCAGAGTAAGGAAGTGATTTAAGTGAACATGGAATAGCGATAAAACTCAATAAGCAGTCTTGGGATAAACATGAATGGGAACCCAGAGGTGAATGGGCAGGCTTAATATAAATGATAGAAAAGCAACAGAAGCTCTAAGAAATGACCAAGGCATACATAATACGTTTTTGTATGCAGAGTGCATCAAACCCTAAAGCTGCTAAGCTTTAGCTGTAGAACGTCCCTATGGGTGGCACTCCTGTCACCCAAGAACAGAAAACAATTCAAACAGGTTCTCAAAAATTGGACAACAGAATGAAAGAATATCGTAATGATCAGTTTCATCTGTGGTTTAAATGTGGTAGAATCAGTATGCTGAGTAAGACATGCAAGCAGGGTGATTGTGGTGGTTAATAACCTTCTACATTTTCCCCATGAACCAAGAAATTAGTTCTTAGTTTTTGTTTGTTTTGCACCTCACGAGAAGCTCAGGTTTTAAATTCATTGAACGTCCGTTTCACTGCAGCTTATGTCACACCTGCAACAGAAAATAAAACACGGTGGCACAAGAGACGTTTCTTGGGTTGATCAAGAAGTAGGAGGTGCAGAGCCAAAAGCTTTATATTACTTTGAAGATATATGACACAAGTTTTTATATTTTCTTATCTGTCTGATATACTTATACTGGAATTATTTATACATACCTACTTAAACTTTACCTTATATCCCCACGTAGATATCTGCATCTGAATGAAAAAGCTGAAACTTCTCTCTTATTTTCCTGCTTAACAACACCCAATCATTTTGAAAAATGGTCTTGGATACCCAATGAAATGAATGTTCACCCCAGATGTATTCAGAAAAAGCAGCAATAACCTCCACGACAAGAATGTGTGAGCAGAATTATGTAATTTCGTGTCAGATTCTTATTTCTAATGGAGAATGTGGTGGCCCTAAAGTGCTTGTGACATCCTTTTCGTACTACAATTCCATATAAATAAATAAATAAATAAATAAATATATATATATATATATATATATATATATATATATATATATATATATGTATACCTATTCCAGGTAGGCAATAAAAAGTTCTACTGAATTTGCTTTTTATTAGTCTTCACAAAATATATATATATATATGTAAAAATGACATTAAACTCTAAAAAAGAAATACAAATGCTTCCAGACTTCTACTTTCCATTCTGTTGCCCTCTTTTATTATGTAAAAAGGGACCTATGCACCTAAACTGAATGCGTGTACAGTGGCTGACCAGAGACAGTGATGAACATTCAGAGGAATTCACAGATGAATCTCAGTCAGTTTCAGCTTTTTTGGAGCCGATAGCCTAGCAGACGGTGCCACATGGGAGTAAAAACAAAAACACACAGGTGAAGCAGAGCAGCATGGAGTAGCAGCAGATAACTGATCATTTTAGAGTCTGAAGGCGCTACCTGATTTGGTATTTATTTCAATCTGAAATCTGCAGTGATGCATTTATTTCAATATACCCTTTGTGCATTTACATTTAAGATTGATAAAAAGTTTTTATGAATTTAAATTAACGATAAAAAATAAAAGAGGGGTCTCTTCAAAGGAAGCGTTAAACATGTGTTAGAGTACATTTTGTATCTTTAAAAAAAAAACAAAATATATATATATATATATATATATATATATATATATATATGTATATATATATCTTCATCCTCACACATAAGCATCTACATGCTATGAATCAGTGAAACAACGTATAGAGGTTCTGTTGTTTTCCATGGATAAAATTAAATGATTTGCCTGATCTCTTATTTCAGAACTGATCTCTTATTTTGAAGCTACTTTTTTCTTTTTTTTTAACCATTAACAATTAGTAGCGATATCTAATGGGACTTTTTCAACAAGGACCTATTCCGGCCTGCTGAGCATGTCTGGAGACAAGTTTTTCTTCTGCAAGCTTTTCACATAAGATCCACTAAAACGTATAGAAATAATATCTCCCTTCAAGTGCCATGTTCGTCTGTGAAACGTCAGGCCCACTGATATAACTTCTTCAGCGGAATTTAACATTTCTTGTTTTAGTTATTTTGTCAAACAATCATCCAATTATATGTTGTGCTTGGTTGGACCATCCCAACTGTAGGCTACCCTGTCAGTATTACAGCCGTGTTCCAGGCAGCCCTAATTCTCCTCCTTCAGAGAAAAAGTGCAAAGTAATATCTGGTGTCGGAGTATTGATGCAAACAGGCAGCCACGCACCATTTTAGCAGATTAACGCTGTTTTTGCTCAACCTGCCATCTAAATAACTGTCCATGAATGACGGATGTACAATGAATGATTTCCCTCTTTGCTTCCATTACTGTCAACTTTTGACTGTAGAATTTTAACAAAGAAATACACCCCTTTTGGGTCACAATTGTCTTTTATTACTACCTTAATCATATTAGAGTGTGAAATAGCACCAAAGTATGCAATATTGATATGCTTTTCTTCAATTTTTTTTCATATGATTGAAAAATGTGTCACAGATACTTTGATGTTTCCTTTAGTTTCAGGTGAGCACTGCTTAAATGCAACAGCCTACCTGAATATTGCTGTTGATCATTTTCATCCCCTAATCTGCAGTGTATTTGTTATTTGATGCCACTTAAGACAAGATTAAGGTATTTTACATTGCTGATTCATCTCAATCTGGTTTCTTGATAAATACATTAAATCTACTGTGTACCAGATTCCATCCCAATAAAGCACATATGGGATATGATGTAAGAGGGAATTAACTTTCTGGATGTGCAAATTACAAATCTGCTTGCAAATCTGCTGTGTATCCAACACAGTGAACAGTGATTGTTAGTTAAAGGAACTTGAGATGAACATTGTTTCCAGAACAAATATCTTACATGATGTAGTTATGAATACCATGTAGTACACTGCTGGTTTTGTTAATGTTTTTTTTTTTTTTTTTTAATCTCTTTCAAAATTAAATGGGGTTGCTTGGGATATAAAATAACTTGCTTTTCACAAGTTAAAAATATTAATGCAACAATCTTTGGAATTGCATCTAGTGTTAGAAAGAGCTATTCATAAAAGACTTCTCACAGAGTAATGTATTCCTCCCGCTCTGAGATTCTGTTGATAGTTGTATTTATGAATGAGAAGTCATGCATCATTTTGCATTATTCATTAAAAACTACAAGAAGAATGTAGCTCATTGTAGATGTTATTGGAGATTCTAGGTTTCACTGAGCATTTATTCAGAGCCTGACTAGTGTTAATAGTAACTAATGTGAAAGTTGTAATTTAAATTGGACGATAGGATAATTTTTATATTTGCTTATTTTATCAATAAGCATATGTATTTTTTGTTTTACATGACATTTCCTTATTTCATTTCGTCCTTCTCCAGACCTTTAATTTGTTTTCCCAACTGGTTTTCCCTCTCTCTATCTTACACTTTCTCTCCTCACTGTTTTCTCTCCCACCCCCTGTCGCTCCCTCCCTTTCTCTCTCTCTCAATCTCTCAGCTTGCTCTCCAGCACAATCACCCTTTACCAACACTATCTGTCTGTGTATGAACAGGAGTCAGTGAATGAATCCCGGTGAGTGTAAGTGTGAGTGACCATGTGAGTTTGCACGTGCTACTTTGACAAGACGAAAGGTGGTGAAAGAGGAGGAGGAGGAGGAGAAGAGGAGGAAAGAGGCAGAGGAGGGTGGGACAGCAAGGAGGGGCACTGGATATGGCCCTATGGAGGATGTAGTGGAATGAAAACTGTTGCGGACCCACTGGACTTGGCGAGTTACAGAGGACTGTGCCCATGTGTGTTTGTGAGATGGGATCTGTTCTTGGAAAAAAACAACAAGCTGAAAAAAGGGATAGAAAAAGAGAAGCAGCGCGGAAGGCCAGACTCAATAGTAAGGTACCCTGACTGATCTCATCATCTTTCTTTACATTAGTCATTAACTGAGATGTAAACACACTTCTCCCTCCCCTTTCTATATGCTTTCATACTACAGTCATTCACAAACACTCCCCAGTATGTCCCTGACTACCTGCCTAAGCTTTCTCTCTCTCTTGTTCCCTCTCTCTTTGGCTTCCTTTCTGTTGTTATGCTCTGCTGCATGTTGGATATGTGAGGAACTGGTACAGCCTTATCTACAACCCTGACAGAATGCTAATGTTTTCCTCTGCCCCGGTTCAGCTATTCAGACTTTGCTGCAGTTGGTGCCTGTATGTGTGGTTTTATCAGTTTGTGAGGATCTGATATGTTGTGGGATGGCTGTATGGGGATGGTTAATGCGAGTGGCAGCAGTTTGCTTTTGAATCTCTGAAGGACCGAACTCTGAAGGGACGGAAAGACAGACGGATGGATGGGCAAATGAGCTGTTAAAAGTTTTATCTGACCTCATTGTGATTTGTGTTGTTTTGCTGAGTTTATCTAACTCAGCAAAACAACAACTTTAAATTGTTTACAAACTATGATTGAATTATTATGTTTTGACCTACTTTCATTAAAATCTCAAAGGTTTTATACATGTTGGAATACAGTCTGTCTTTGTACTTTAACTTCCTATTAATATTTAACTTAAATGGTGTAAACTGTGTCTGAAAAATACAGAGAAAGGAAAAGAGGGATGAAATGGAATACAAAAATGAAATTGATTCTGTTTTGTGGTGTATGGTCTGAAACCAGGCCATGTAGAAAATACAGCCCTAGGCTGTTTACAATACACACAGAAAGATGTTGCATGTATGTATCTAGCCTCCATCATTATTTTTTACTTTAGGTAACATAAGAATCTTGGTATCTCTGTTGATACCAAGAGTCTAATATTTCTTTACTGCCATTTAACAACAATTAAAGAATAGTCATTCGGTTTTTCCAATATATCAGGGTTTGATTTGGTCAGAATTTATATTATAATGCAGTGAATGCTACTGTTTGTTAGAAATCTTTACTCAAACCACACCACTTGCATCTATAGAATGAAGAGCATATAATTATATTCTCAGACCTCATTTCAACTTAATATAAAAAGTGTGCTACTGTATCAGCCAAGTAAGATCTTTAAACTATAATAACAATTAGGAGTTTCTATTAAAATGTGAAACAATGCAAGATGCTTTTATTTTAAGACTGTCAGTCTTCTTTGATTTATGCATTATTTTCCACAAAGCTAATCAAACTGCAGTGCTGCTGCCAGAGTTGTAACAAATAGCAGAAAAATGGATCATATCACACCACTCTTAAATCCCTACACTGTCTTCCTCTTATATGGATCACATTTCCCTTTGAAAAAGATGAACAGCAAGTCTATTGCCAAATAAGAGAGTTATCCCTAATCATTCATCCTTCCGTCTATCCATCTTTTTCCCTTTTTTTTTTATTTCCAGGCAAGTGGCTTACGGTCTTGATGTTGTAATAGTATATTTGATTTTCTATCAGAAGTAAAAACACATCCTGCCAACTGTAGCCAATTTGATGTGGGTATGATTGTATGAATAGATGGTTTCATTTGCAGTAAGTACAATAGAGTACAAATAATCATCAAGCTGCATGAATAAACTACCCACACAACTCTCATCTCTGCCTGGAGTGTGCTGGCTGCCCTCTCTGCCGCCTATAGGGCTGTTTGCCAGCGGGGTTCAAACACAAAGAACCCTTTTTGTTCCTGTATTTTCCGCTTTATTTTAGCTTAAGTTCTACTTGGCTAAAATCCAGATCAACACAGATTCTTTTGGTTGTGTGTTATCCTGCTCTTTCCCCCTGCTGTCTGCATCTCTGTCCTGATGTCAGTTTGAAAGCACATGACTGGTCCTGATTCAGCTTTTTCTTTCTCTGGACTCTTTGATTGTGATGACAGCATGCATTCCCCCCATCCTATCTGACTACGCTGCTTACAAACAAAAACACTCTAGTCTTGTAGTCATACCTTATGTGACCGAAAAACATGCTGACTTGGTCATCACAAAACTAAAAAATCTGCCAGACATCCACTCGTAATGCAAAGAATCCCTTTGAAAAAAACTACTTCAAATTTGACTTTTCACGATCAGCTTGCAAAACTGAGCTACAGTTTTTTTTTTTATGAATGTGAGGTAGTCAAGAAAATGTCTTGTGCTATCCATTTAGCATAATTATCTGTGGTAATCCATCTCTCCCTCATCCATCTGCGACCTTTGTTTGTTGCAAGCATTGTTGTTTTTGCGTGTACACCACAATGTGTTGGTGAGGTGGGGGCTATACAATAAACCTGCACTCTCTGATTTAGTCATTGTGCTGTTGAGTGAAAAACAGGCTGTGGCTTTATTCTGTTTTGTTCCAGCCTGAAGTCTACAGTTTCAGAAGGCTTTGACTGTTCTGCCTGCCTAAACTGTGCTTCATCAGGAAGAATACCAGATACTGCCCTAAACATCTTATCAAATTTCTTCCAAATAAGGATTTCTCTGGAGGCATCATGCTGTTACGCTCAGTGAAACCTACTAGGAGCCAGTCAACAGAGGTTAGACATAACCTATACTAATTCAGTGGGTTTGCTCTAAATGCAGTTGACTGTCATGCCAGAGATACAGTAGCATATGGGTTAACATGAATTTGAAATACTTGCTATGCACTAATTTGCTTAGATTTGATGGAACTGCATTTTTAAGCGGATAATATAAAGTTAAAGTCCTATTTTGCTTTGGTCACAGAAATCAAACTGTTATATTTAACATTGACTACAGCTTTAAATGAGTTTAATACTGTGCTGTTTATGTTTTATTTTTAGTGTACAAAGGCATTAGTGTACAAAGGCACACATAGGGGCTGGATTCTGATATATAGATGTTTTTTTTTAAATTACCAACATTACTTGGGGGGCTAACTTCAGTCTGTGGAAAGCCTGTGTGTGTGTTAGTGTGTGAATGTTACATAGTTATTCCAAATAGTCTCCAGTAATTAATGAGAACATTTCTTCTACTTTCATTGCAATTAAAGCAAATAAAGCATCTACTTTAGGGATCAGTCAGATGGGTTATTAAAGTTTAACATTTGGAGTTCCTGTGGTTGAGTAACTACCAGGGTGTCGTTTGGACTGTTCACAATTTATTTAATGTAGAAGTAGAGCACACTCAATGAGTTGCTACTGATGTGCTGCAAAAAAAGAAGCATGATGTCCTTTTTAGACAACTTAATGTGCCTTGTATGCTTTTAAACATGTTTTGTGCATATTTGATTTGACAATTTATATGTGTACCTATACTGTATATGTACCCAAAAAAAGACTAATTCTTGCCAAGTCTTAATTTTTATATTTTGGAGGTACATTAAATGCAATGTTTGATTAATGTTGGAGTAAAATGATGTATTTGTATTGCTCAGTTAATCAAAAATATACATTTACAGTAACCAAAACCTTAAGAAGTATTTTTTTCTGTCCTTTAATATCTATATGTCTTTAAGGACAAAGGATCAGTTTTACTGACATTTTACATGATACCTTAAATTTCAATTGGCAGCAACTCCTCAGCAGGTTTAGTGTTGATTAGATATATATTTAAGATGTATTAATTAATTAATTTGTTTAAATATTAGTGCAATAAAAGTGTGGAGTAGTCTATTTTTTGGACTAGGTGGACATACTGTGTGTGTGTGTGTGTAGGGGTGTGTGGTGGTTGGGCTTAAATGTGTGGATGCTCCAACGGTAGGTTTTTTCGCAATTATTGTGAAAAAGCTGTACTTAAGTCTGTTTGTGCTGTCATGGAAGGCTGGTGATAAGGTTGTACCACAACGATAATCCGGTATCTTAAGTGTCAGAGTGGGGAGCAAATGATACACAGAGGTCTCTTCTCAGATTCAGTGCAGTTGGCATACCACATTCTACATCCATAGGTCAAAACTCTTTTTGTTTTGTAGAGGTACAAGTTTTTTTAGCAGAGCTGGAGGAGGTTTTTCTTCCCCAGCAATCCATGGAAGAAAATAATCTGGGTGTTTTTCACAGTCCAGCCTAGGTCTTCTGAGATGTGCAGTGTGGTGCTCCACTTCGTCCCTCTTCATGCATTCTTCAAGAATCAGTGAGGATTTCTTTGTGCTGAGCTTTAGGTGTTTGTCACTTTACCAGTCCACCAGGGCTTGGACATCCTTCCTGGTTGGTACCCTGTCAATGCTTTTTCTCAGCCCCATAATGGCTTCATCCACAAATTTGGTATGAGTGTTAGGAATATGTAGGGCTGCGTACCAATCAAAAATGTTCAGTATCGGTGGCAGTACTGTTACCTTCACTTCGATATCAGTTCCTGAACAAGACATATTTTCAATACTAGTTTTAAAATATCAATTCTAACACAAAGAAAATTACATTACATTTTTAACTAAAAATCTTGACTTTTATTTTAACTTAGATTTTTCAATTCCAAGCACTTTTCTTGAATAAAAAAAATTTCAGTGCAAAAGAACAGTTGCAAACAAGTGACAGCAGTGGCTAAGTCTCACTATAGAAAAAGACAGCAAACCTCTTAATATCCACCTCATTTTGGGAAATTCTCGCATATTTTACATACCCAAATGGAAAAGCAAATAACTGAGGAACTGTAAGATGATGTGTGATACATTATTTGAAAGCTAACACCTTCTAGTTTCTGAATATGTAAATGAAAAATGGGTGAGTAGAACACAGCCCAAGCTGCATCAATTCAAACATCACTCAAAGTTTTTTTATTCTCAAAAATTATAGGTCTTTTTTGAACAGCAGTAATAAAGACATGCTTGCTTGTTGTGGCTGCTTTGTCATGGTACATTTTGATATGATGCTATATCTGTGTTATTTGTACTTTGGTGCTCCCTATGTCCATAAAATGAACTTTGTGGTTGAATTGTGGAGAATCTAAGCTTTCGATTTCTAACATGTCTATATTGGTAAACATTTTACTGGTGTCATTTGAATGTGAATCCATTCAAGTGTGAATGGATTCACACTGACTGGGCTTGTCCTCCTCACATCAGGACCAGAGGCTACTGTGAGGAGAACATTTAAATAACAGTGAAGGTTAGGTTAGCTGGTTAACTAGCCCACCCAATGGATGAGCATGTTTTTACAAACTAAGTGTTATCCGTTAATGTCAACCTTTAGTTAGCTTTTGATTTAGATAGCTACATAGCAATACAATAAAGCTACACACTAACTCAGCTTGTAAACTTCAATGTTGAAGAAGAATGTGCTTTTGATTCACTCCACTCTGGTATTTTATTGTACATGGGCTGCTGAGAGGAGGATTGCTGTGCTGGCTGTTGTCTGCTCAATTTTTGACTGCAAGTCCAAAATCTAGCAACTATGTGCTCTTAAAGGAATAGTACACCCAAAACATGATTAGCCTTCATTTTCTACTCACCCCCATGCTGAACAACACTCTGGAGTACTTTTTTGNTATCTCTGTTGATACCAAGAGTCTAATATTTCTTTACTGCCATTTAACAACAATTAAAGAATAGTCATTCGGTTTTTCCAATATATCAGGGTTTGATTTGGTCAGAATTTATATTATAATGCAGTGAATGCTACTGTTTGTTAGAAATCTTTACTCAAACCACACCACTTGCATCTATAGAATGAAGAGCATATAATTATATTCTCAGACCTCATTTCAACTTAATATAAAAAGTGTGCTACTGTATCAGCCAAGTAAGATCTTTAAACTATAATAACAATTAGGAGTTTCTATTAAAATGTGAAACAATGCAAGATGCTTTTATTTTAAGACTGTCAGTCTTCTTTGATTTATGCATTATTTTCCACAAAGCTAATCAAACTGCAGTGCTGCTGCCAGAGTTGTAACAAATAGCAGAAAAATGGATCATATCACACCACTCTTAAATCCCTACACTGTCTTCCTCTTATATGGATCACATTTCCCTTTGAAAAAGATGAACAGCAAGTCTATTGCCAAATAAGAGAGTTATCCCTAATCATTCATCCTTCCGTCTATCCATCTTTTTCCCTTTTTTTTTTATTTCCAGGCAAGTGGCTTATGGTCTTGATTTTGTAATAGTATATTTTATTTTCTATCAGAAGTAAAAACACATCCTGCCAACTGTAGCCAATTTGATGTGGGTATGATTGTATGAATAGATGGTTTCATTTGCAGTAAGTACAATAGAGTACAAATAATCATCAAGCTGCATGAATAAACTACCCACACAACTCTCATCTCTGCCTGGAGTGTGCTGGCTGCCCTCTCTGCCGCCTATAGGGCTGTTTGCCAGCGGGGTTCAAACACAAAGAACCCTTTTTGTTCCTGTATTTTCCGCTTTATTTTAGCTTAAGTTCTACTTGGCTAAAATCCAGATCAACACAGATTCTTTTGGTTGTGTGTTATCCTGCTCTTTCCCCCTGCTGTCTGCATCTCTGTCCTGATGTCAGTTTGAAAGCACATGACTGGTCCTGATTCAGCTTTTTCTTTCTCTGGACTCTTTGATTGTGATGACAGCATGCATTCCCCCCATCCTATCTGACTACGCTGCTTACAAACAAAAACACTCTAGTCTTGTAGTCATACCTTATGTGACCGAAAAACATGCTGACTTGGTCATCACAAAACTAAAAAATCTGCCAGACATCCACTCGTAATGCAAAGAATCCCTTTGAAAAAAACTACTTCAAATTTGACTTTTCACGATCAGCTTGCAAAACTGAGCTACAGTTTTTTTTTTTATGAATGTGAGGTAGTCAAGAAAATGTCTTGTGCTATCCATTTAGCATAATTATCTGTGGTAATCCATCTCTCCCTCATCCATCTGCGACCTTTGTTTGTTGCAAGCATTGTTGTTTTTGCGTGTACACCACAATGTGTTGGTGAGGTGGGGGCTATACAATAAACCTGCACTCTCTGATTTAGTCATTGTGCTGTTGAGTGAAAAACAGGCTGTGGCTTTATTCTGTTTTGTTCCAGCCTGAAGTCTACAGTTTCAGAAGGCTTTGACTGTTCTGCCTGCCTAAACTGTGCTTCATCAGGAAGAATACCAGATACTGCCCTAAACATCTTATCAAATTTCTTCCAAATAAGGATTTCTCTGGAGGCATCATGCTGTTACGCTCAGTGAAACCTACTAGGAGCCAGTCAACAGAGGTTAGACATAACCTATACTAATTCAGTGGGTTTGCTCTAAATGCAGTTGACTGTCATGCCAGAGATACAGTAGCATATGGGTTAACATGAATTTGAAATACTTGCTATGCACTAATTTGCTTAGATTTGATGGAACTGCATTTTTAAGCGGATAATATAAAGTTAAAGTCCTATTTTGCTTTGGTCACAGAAATCAAACTGTTATATTTAACATTGACTACAGCTTTAAATGAGTTTAATACTGTGCTGTTTATGTTTTATTTTTAGTGTACAAAGGCATTAGTGTACAAAGGCACACATAGGGGCTGGATTCTGATATATAGATGTTTTTTTTTAAATTACCAACATTACTTGGGGGGCTAACTTCAGTCTGTGGAAAGCCTGTGTGTGTGTTAGTGTGTGAATGTTACATAGTTATTCCAAATAGTCTCCAGTAATTAATGAGAACATTTCTTCTACTTTCATTGCAATTAAAGCAAATAAAGCATCTACTTTAGGGATCAGTCAGATGGGTTATTAAAGTTTAACATTTGGAGTTCCTGTGGTTGAGTAACTACCAGGGTGTCGTTTGGACTGTTCACAATTTATTTAATGTAGAAGTAGAGCACACTCAATGAGTTGCTACTGATGTGCTGCAAAAAAAGAAGCATGATGTCCTTTTTAGACAACTTAATGTGCCTTGTATGCTTTTAAACATGTTTTGTGCATATTTGATTTGACAATTTATATGTGTACCTATATATGTACCTAATTCTTGCTAAGTCTTCATTTTTATCTTTTGGAGGTACATTAAATGCAATGTTTGATTAATGTTGGAGCAAAATTATGTATTTTTATTGCTCAGTTAATCAAAAATATACATTTACAGTAACCAAAACCTTAAGAAGTATTTTTTTCTGTCCTTTAATATCTATATGTCTTTAAGGACAAAGGATCAGTTTTACTGACATTTTACATGATACCTTAAATTTCAATTGGCAGCAACTCCTCAGCAGGTTTAGTGTTGATTAGATATATATTTAAGATGTATTAATTAATGAACTTGTTTAAATATTAGTGCAATAAAAGTGTGGAGTAGTCTATTTTTTGGACTAGGTGGACATACTGTGTGTGTGTGTGTGTAGGGGTGTGTGGTGGTTGGGCTTAAATGTGTGGATGCTCCAACGGTAGGTTTTTTCGCAATTATTGTGAAAAAGCTGTACTTAAGTCTGTTAGTGCTGTCATGGAAGGCTGGTGATAAGGTTGTACCACAACGATAATCCGGTATCTTAAGTGTCAGAGTGGGGAGCAAATGATACACAGTGGTCTCTTCTCAGATTCAGTGCAGTTGGCATACAACATTCTACATCCATAGGTCAAAACTCTTTTTGATTTGTAGAGGTACTAGTTTTTTAGCAGAGCTGGAGGAGGTTTTTCTTCCCCAGCATTCCATGGAAGAAAATAATCTGGGTGTTTTTCACAGTCCAGCCTAGGTCTTCTGAGATGTGCAGTGTGGTGCTCCACTTCGTCCCTCTTCATGCATTCTTCAAGAATCAGTGAGGATTTCTTTGTGCTGAGCTTTAGGTGTTTGTCACTTTACCAGTCCACCAGGGCTTGGACATCCTTCCTGGTTGGTACCCTGTCAATGCTTTTTCTCAGCCCCATAATGGCTTCATCCACAAATTTGGTATGAGTGTTAGGAATATGTAGGGCTGCGTACCAATCAAAAATGTTCAGTATCGGTGGCAGTACTGTTACCTTCACTTCGATATCAGTTCCTGAACAAGACATATTTTCAATACTAGTTTTAAAATATCAATTCTAACACAAAGAAAATTACATTACATTTTTAACAAAAAATCTTGACTTTTATTTTAACTTAGATTTTTCAATTCCAAGCACTTTTCTTGAATAAAAAAAATTTCAGTGCAAAAGAACAGTTGCAAACAAGTGACAGCAGTGGCTAAGTCTCACTATAGAAAAAGACAGCAAACCTCTTAATATCCACCTCATTTTGGGAAATTCTCGCATATTTTACATACCCAAATGGAAAAGCAAATAACTGAGGAACTGTAAGATGATGTGTGATACATTATTTGAAAGCTAACACCTTCTAGTTTCTGAATATGTAAATGAAAAATGGGTGAGTAGAACACAGCCCAAGCTGCATCAATTCAAACATCACTCAAAGTTTTTTTATTCTCAAAAATTATAGGTCTTTTTTGAACAGCAGTAATAAAGACATGCTTGCTTGTTGTGGCTGCTTTGTCATGGTACATTTTGATATGATGCTATATCTGTGTTATTTGTACTTTGGTGCTCCCTATGTCCATAAAATGAACTTTGTGGTTGAATTGTGGAGAATCTAAGCTTTCGATTTCTAACATGTCTATATTGGTAAACATTTTACTGGTGTCATTTGAATGTGAATCCATTCAAGTGTGAATGGATTCACACTGACTGGGCTTGTCCTCCTCACATCAGGATCAGAGGCTACTGTGAGGAGAACATTTAAATAACAGTGAAGGTTAGGTTAGCTGGTTAACTAGCCCACCCAATGGATGAGCATGTTTTTACAGACTAAGTGTTATCTGTTAATGTCAATCTTTAATTAGTTTTTTTTTTTTAGCTAGGTACATAGCAATAAAATAAAGCTACACACTAACTCAGCATGATGCACCTATTAGGTTGAAGTAAAGCTAACAAAAGTAAACTTCAATGTTGAAGAAGAATCCACTCCAGTATTGTATTGTACATGGGCTGCTGAGGGGAGGATTGCTGTGCTGGCTGCTGTCTGCTATTCTTGGAGTCAATTTAAGAGCGCAAAGTTGCTTGGTTTTTGACTGCAATAAGTCAAAAATCAAGCAACTTTGCGCACTTAAATTGATTCCGTGCACAATTAGGTGCTTCATCAATTTAGTGGTATAACCAGCCTTAGCAACAATTTTTTTTTTGCATTAATTGGATTGTGCACCCTTGGCATCAATCTTTCTTAAGTGTTAATGACTTTTGACATTGGTGGCATTTTTAACCCTTTTAAAGAGGCTTGCAACCAGTTCACAACACAGATACACACGAAACTTGTTTGTGGGCGTAACAATTTATGTTTTTTTTCCTTAGTGATGCAATCCGTTTTACTTTACAGCCCATAATCAAAACTTGGCACCGAAAGACAAAGCATTTTTTCGTACTCTGTAAAACCAAAGCATTGCGGTTTGTACCAAAAAAGAACCAAAGTTTGTTACTCTCCCCTAGGGATATGGCTGTTATACAGTGATGGTTGTACAGTGCATTCTGGACTGGTTTTAAAACAAAACACTGCGGAACACCAGTATTGAGGAGTATTGCTGGAGGACGTGGGGGATGTTCATCCTGGCATCCTCTGGTCTGTTAGTCAGAAAGTCTTTTATCTGCAGACAGGAGATTCCTATTTGCATTTTTTGCCATTCACTTGTCAGTTGGCTTAAGCTGGAGCTGAAATAATCAAACAGCAAGATGCTGTATTAATTGTTTTTTTTAATGTGGCTGAGGGCACCATGGAGCGTCTGTGGAACTGGTGTTCGTCGAAGTTGATCGGAAAGTAGCTCTTGACATGCTGCGATACCAGTATTGAGGGGAACGTCAGTTCTTTTCAGTAAACTTCATCATTACAATCAAATTAAATCCTTTAATTAATTTTAATGCCAGATTTGGTTTTAGAATTAATATGGACACTGAGTTTGGCTTCAATCACATGTACTTTGCTAATTATAGAGCTTTAACTGCATTCTCTGTTCCTTAGCTTTTATAATGAGCAATAAGCATAGCTTTAGTGACATTATGTGTGCTAATCTTAAAACTTTAACAGACAGGGATTAGATTACCTTCTTAGGCTCACCCTACCTTATTTTGAAGTTTAAAAAAATGACTAATGTAGTCTTCGGATTAAAATAAATCTTTAACCATGATGACTTAAAAATTTATTAAATATCACAGAATTATGTATTTCAAATCATGTTCATCTTATCAGTTTATTGGTTTAGTACGTGAGCAATTGACACACATCACTCCCTGTGTTATTCATGCTCTGCAGAAATTGGGGCATATTTATTTAATGCTGCAACACAGCCTGACAGCTTGAACAAATCAGGAACTGATTTCTACACTGGTTGAGTGATGGAATCAGCTGCACTAATCGAATCACTCTTCAGTCGCAGCTCACTCGCAAATCTCTACTAGTAAATGA
>NW_015150697.1:386999-393649 GCF_000732505.1 Cyprinodon variegatus
AAACAAGCCTGGATAACATGTAACCTTAAAGTAATATTTCTTTTACACAACCTTTCAGGGCAATCACTTCAATCAAATGATTCCTGTAGCTGTCAAAGATACTACTGCACCTCTCAGCAGGTGTTTTGGCTCCTCATCAGCAAACTTCACCAGTTGTCACAGTTTAAATGGTTTAAAGCATGTTTCAGCTGCTCAATAGGATTAAGGTCAGGGCTCATACAAGGCAACCTCAGAATACTCCAATCTTTTTCTCTTAACCATTCTTAGGTGTTGTTTTACTTTGTATTTTGGGTCATTATTATATTACAAGACACACGATCTGTGACTGAGACCTAGCTTTCCTACACTAGGCAGCAAATTTCTCTCCAGAATTTCTTGATAGTCTTCAGATTGAAGAGATTCAAGACACCCTGTGCCAGATGAACCAAAACAACCCTAGAACACAACATTGCCTCATCCGTGTAGGTGCAGTGTTCTTTTCTTGATCTGCTTCCTTTTTCCATCCGTAAACATAGAGCTGATACGTCACGGTAAAATATTTTTGTCTCATCTATCCATAGGACATTCTCCCAGAAGGTTTCTAGCTTGTAAACGTTTTGTTTGGCAAATTCCAGTTTGGCTTTTTGATGATTTGTTTTCAACAGTGGCGTCATCCGCTGTTATCTACCAATACGTCCACACTGGCTTAAAGAACAGCGGCTAGTGCAAGATGACTGATGTTTCCTTAGCTCAAGATTCACCTTTAATCTCTTTAGAAGTTTTTTCTGGGCTGTTTTTTTTTGCCATTCATGTTTTCTCTTTGATTCATCATCGCATTTCCTCCCATGGACATGTCCAAGGAGGTTGGTTACAGTCCCATGGATCTTAAAATTCTGAAAAACGTATGCAACTGTAGTCACAGGAACATCAAGCTAATTGGAGGTGGTCTCATAGCTTTTACCTTCAAAATGCTTTATAGTTTTCTTTCTGATATCCCTCTTTCCTTGACTTCCTGTGGTCCATCTTAAGTTTTGTACACACCATTTCACCAAACAGTGCAGTGACTACCTGTATCCCTATATCTAGTCCCACTGACTGATTACAAGATTGTAAACGCCAGTGATACTAATTAGTGGACACATCTTGATTTAACATCTTCCTCAGTCAAAATAGCTACATTCACAGAGCAGGCTGAAGTGATCTGATTTTTTTCTGCCCATATATGAGCTGTATCTGATCTTTTTATGACATTCTAAACAACACAGATCTAATTTTTCCAGTGGACCCAGGCCACTTGGCTATATGGTCCTGAATCCGATATAAATCTTATCTTTTCAAATTCAACCATGAACCTCATTAATACTTAACAAAGGTCCTCTCTGCGTCTTGCTACGCAGAAGTGGGAAGAAATATAACAAACTGGCGGACGATAATACTGGTAATTTTTAACCCTTTTGAAAAGATTGTGTTGTTAATGCACTGGCTGAGGTGGGGAAGAAAGGATAGATTGCAAGATGCGCTCCAGCACTACCTTACCTGTTTACATCATAAACACAGAGCATACTCACTTGTGATGTCATTGCTTCCTCTACTGGACAGTGAATACAATTCAGGAGATCACTTACAAGTCGCATATATTTGGAAATGTGAACAACCACGCACAATATTTGGATTTCACAGAAAAAATCTGAAATGACCATGAAGGCCTGCAGTGTGAACGTAGCCAATATTTTTTCTTTATAGGAGTCCCTTAATTTTTGTCCATGTTGTGGTCATGTTTTTTTAGGTCTTTTATCATGTTGGAGTATGATTTAAAATCAATGTCTTAGTTTTGTTTGTTCATTTTCATGGAATTTAAATGTATTATTATCTTTGTTAGACTTAAGTTGTTTGTGTGTCTGTTGCAGATTTTTCTTTCATTAATTAATGAATTAATTTTGTTCACTTGCGTACTGGATTACTTAGCTATTTATATTGCTGCTATTCATTCATGGGATGGTTTCAGATTTTATTAACTCTGAATTAAGTAGCAACACAAACAAGCAAAAAAGCCCTGAACGCTTAAGTAGGTAATTTACATATATAAAACAATTGAAATACATCAGGTATTATCAGTATGCATAAAGCAGCAATGGGAATTATGCTGCATGGTCTCTTTTGGAGTTAAGGGTTCAATTTAATAAGAATTAACCATCAAGACAAGTTTCAGTTTACTTTGGTGATTATGTTACAGCCAGTATCATCAAAAAGCTACTATAATAATGAACAAGCAGTGAGCAGCCTTGTTTTTGCTTGTGTTTTAATGTAGCTCAAGACTAACATGAAGATGTATGGCATTTATTCATATCTAAAAAGTCAATTAGAGTAATTAGTAAATATCTTTTTTATATTTATGAAAATGTGTACAATCAAAGGAGAACAAGCTAACTTAAACAGTAGCAAATTGAATATTTAAAGACACCAGTGAACAAAAATCATAGAGCCTGCAAAGAGAAATATAGCGGCTGCGAAGTGTGCATCTCTACCTTGTGTTTAAAAAAAATCCCCACAATACTCTTTAACAGGCACCACATCAAGGGAGCTGTCATGTGTTTATGTAAGCTAAGCAGGTGCAGTAAGGAGTTGATGGTTGTCAATCTGGCTGTTTTAGAGTGTGGACTTGCTGTAAATCTGACTCTAGCTATGTTGACTCTATCACTACCTGAACTGTGGTGGAAGAATGATCCATCCGTAGTATCAACTCTTTGCATTTACATGCAGGTATTCATCCAGATCACTGTAAATAATGTAATTACGGTGCTGAAAATAACTGCATTCCCTCTCATAAAAAAGAAAGCTAAACTTCATCTTACAGAAAATATTTAATGACTTTTCTGAGGGAATAAGATGCGTTTATATTGTCTCCATTAAATTACTTGTCTGACATCACCATCAGACATGCTTAGGGCAAAATAAGATGATCACATCTATCTCTATTTTAGTTGTCTTTTTTAGATTATGCACTTCATAGCATAAAAGTACAACAAAATGCAAACATAAAACAAAAAATTGTTACATTTATGAATAAATCCAAAGCTCAAAAATTTGCTGCTGGAAGTATTGTAGCATCCCAATTCGAGGACAGATAGGGCGCAGACGAGTGATAAAACAGAAAAGATTGTGAACACATTTATTCTCTCAGAAAATAAAGGATTAACCTGTTGCACATTGTATTTTAGTACAGTAATTATTATTAGGATGAAAAAAGTTATTTTGATATTTTTTTAAGTACAATGGAGGCCAACCCAGATGTATTTCTGGTTGCACATGTGAAGATGAGCTGGTGGTCTGCATCGTGCTACCGGAATGGATCGGGAAGTGGTAGCTGCAGCTTTTAAAGTCATTCATAATGATTAACATGCATTTTAACAGTTAGTGAGAAACAATATCAATACTCCTGGCATATTACAAATGAATACTCTTTTATTTTTTGTAATCAGATGTTTGATTTTGAGAGGAAATTAAAGAGATGTATCTAAAAATAATACTGATTTTCTTCACTGACATTTAGAAAATTTATCATTCCTTTTTAATCCAATCTTCAACTCTCGCTCCATACTGTCTTTAACATTTAAGGCTAGAATATGGTTCTCGGCAACTACTGAACATATATACTACTTCTTACAGTCAGAAGAAACACGTTCAGAAATTCGAAAACATACTAACTGTAGGTGCCACATTAAAAATCCCATCTCTTTGTATCAGCTATAGTTGTCACATTATATGGATATGTTACATGAAGAAAAATATCATGATAAGCAGAATGAGGGAAGCTTGCAACCAGTTTTTAACTGCAACTCTTCTTCACATAATCCTTTTCCCATGTTTTTACCACCCATCACTATGTTGCATTTTTAATAGGAACATACTTCTAGCTGTCCATACTCTGCAGCAAATCCATTAATTATAGAATAAAATGACAAATAAAGCTAGCTAAACCATTTGATGTTTTCTTTTCCCTAGCTGACTACTTCATGTTCAAACAAGAAAGTAAAGCTTTATAGAGAACCTGGCTCATGCAAAAAATACAATAGACAAGGGATTACTTTACAATATGGCTTTTATACTGTTTGATTTGATGCTTTGGTAAACACCTGAGGTGTATCTTGGAATGTTTCAGTACCTCTCATCTCATAAAAACTGCTTAAAATGCTTTGTGATACAATTATAGGTTTCCTTCTATTTCCAGCAGTAGAGTAAACTTAACTGCACAGTCATTTTAGAATTATATTGTAAAGTTCCATTATTTCAGTAAGTTTTTTAGCAGGACAGTGTTAAGTGGCTCAAATGTAAAATAAACTTCAAAACAATAAGGGATTAAGACAGGATTTTTCCAGATATTCTTGCCTAGTTAAGCCTCAACTTGGTTTCAAAAAACCAGTTAGACATAAGTTACTACGGTGATTTAATCTGTGCAGCTAGCCTGCTCCACACAGTCAGACTTAAGGCTGATTTATACTTAAACTAGGTCGTCTGCATAGGTGTCACGGTGAAAACAGAGATGTTCCCGCCCCCTCCGTTGACACTGTTGCACCTCTCCCAAATTATAGGTGACCGCAAACAGTGCCGCAGAGAGGCGGCCTCTGCTTGGTCAAATCTACATCCGCTCTACACTACTGTATGGGTGTTTCCAATTTGGTACCTTCCCAGCTTGTTTTGTTTGTATGACCGCCTTTGCGGAAAATGAGTCTTGAAGACAGACCAGCTAGAAGAGCGAGGTGCAGAACGCTGGGACCCTTTTTCCACTTGGATCTTTTTCGCCCTCATGTCCCTCCGTTGTTTTACAAACTTGTCCCCACTTCCTCACTGACTCGGCCGTATCTCGACACAGCTAGTTCGTGATTGTCCCGCTTGCGTTGTGGCGTGGAATAACATTGCGCCGGCCACGCCTCAAAATACAGCGTAAATCAAAAATGTCTGCATCATACCTGTGACAAGCTCACTGCGACACACTGCTGCGGAAGTATAACCAGCCCTTTACTTAATCCTGGTGCCTGTTCTCATTTGCCAATCCGATCTGTTCTGTCAGCACCTATCTGAAACCAATGGGTTTTGTAAGTGATTCCGCATATTATATCTCAAGCACCTTAATTATGTTACTATGATTATGGTAGTTGATAGCATTATTAAATTCATACTTTTCTATGTAGACTATTTGATATATTTTTTAAGATGGCTTTTGTTCTAAGTTTGACAGAAAGGCTATTATTAGAGTATTGCATGTGTTAACCTCTTAAAGCCCAAGCAGTTTTTTTACGTACATTTTTACGTTCATTTTTGCTCCTAACATGAACTAGGCTACACATCACAAAATAAACATTTAAAAAGTCGAAAGATGAAAAAGAATTCAGTTCTTGATTCCATAGTGCTGGTTGTGCATCTGACACACACAGGAAGATATAATGCCTGTCTTCAGGACATGAAGGTGATTTTATTAATAGAAAATCCCAGCATTAACATAAGAGTGAGTTATGGCTAGGCCTTTCAAATGCCTACATTTATTATAGAAATTGCATTACCTCAATGCATCTTAGTGCTTCCAAACCTTTCCCAACCTGGATCCCTTCCTCCCTTTTTAAGTTTAAGGCAAGATTTTCTACTGCCTTAAATTCTGAGAATAACAGAATTTTGTAACAAAAACAAAAGTGATGAGCGACATTTGAAAGCAAGACAAAATTTGCTGAAAATCTATAGACTATGAGATCTGCACATCTTACTATATTTGTTTATAGGTTAATAGTTTATTTTTTTGAGGAAAATATTATGACATCATCAGATAAGAAAAGTGGTTAGGAAATGTGCATTCAGGCTGTTTAGGCATGTTGTTGCTATTGTTTGCCCAATCAAATAATCTTTATTTTAATACTCTCTCTGCAGACTTGCATTTAGTTTGATTACTTAAACGTGGCTTGGAATAGCCACAGGTTTTGAGTCTAGCTTGGTCTATGTGAAACAGGTGAAACTAGGAAGCACTCATCACGCTAGGTCATACCTGACTTTGTCTCCTATCCTTGAATTTCTGAGTTTAGCTTTTGTGAAATAGGCCTCTGGAATGCAGATGGTGTTTGTCTTTCTCATCAGCAATGCAAACAGAACAAGATAGTAGTGCATTGAATTTCCGATTGTTGGTGAGACATTGGGTAACCATTGTTAATCGTTCATCAATTAAAATCAGGCATACTGAAGCAGGGAATTATCTAAAACATGTGGAGCAGTGCACCTAAAAGTAAAGTGTTGAAAAGCACAGAGGTCGGGTATACACTTGAGCTTTTTACTGAATTTAGTGCAATCAAGGAATGTGCATAAATAAGTTATTAAACAAGCTTTTAGTTGGTCTTAATCATGAAGGCAGAACCGGGCTCAGAGCGAGCAGCCATCTGCCAAGGCTGACTGGGGTTCAAAGAGAAGGAAGTAGACAACAACAATAAAAGCTCTGATCTATAGATACTTTCTATGTTAGAAAAGGGTAATTCTAGCTCCACAAAGCTGGGATGGGAAAGAAACATGAACAAACAAGTTCTGAGCCAGTTTTTATGTCGAAGGGATGAAAGAGAGCACATACCATTACTAAGGGCCGGATTTATCAAGATCCAATTTTGCGTGCAGTAATTTGCGCTCTCAAACTGGAATTT
>NW_015150697.1:394520-416443 GCF_000732505.1 Cyprinodon variegatus
CATATACATAGCAGAAAAGATACTAAATGAATAAGAGGCGCTATTTAGCACGTTTTAAAGACCAAATCCTTTTAGCACGCTGTTGATAGATCAGTTTGTACATTTTTTAGCGTGCGCAGTGAAATAGCTCACGTTTTTATACACGCAAACCTTTGATAGATCCGGCCCTCACTGTAGAATCTGAGCCCATAGTTATGTGTAGTAGAGAAACAGGAATAAACTCTAAAAAATATTCCCACCAATGTCATCTATAATTTATCTGTAATCTATCTGTCTATAAAGCTTCCCAGTTGGTATTTCTCTCCAGGATGATGTCACAGCCAAACAGGAACAGACTAGATTAAGCTACTATTGGGGAAAAAGCAGTACAGTAGGAACATATAGTAGAGCATTTTTCTCTTCACATCTTAAAATCCTCAAACACAGATAAAAGATAATAACGTAGTGATTTTGATTCTGAAGGTGGTCTGCAGTAATTAGAAGTAATAATTATTATGATTTATTATCATGATTTCACCATATATTTGAATAAGATGTTTTATTCAGATTTTTTATCTTGAATCTGGACATAAAATATGTATATCTTGTTCACAGAACACACTGTCAGCTGGCCTGATTTATATATTTTCCACTGAATATTTAAACTAATTTATATCTGCTCTATAAACTGCATTCTATTCAACCTTTACAAAGTTTACTAGCCTAAGTTTCAAGTGCATTTCAGTAATCCTGCGGCTTCTTCTGTATGCTAAGTAATTTATTAAATCCAGTTTCTCATTCATATTAACAGCCTGTGTGTCCCTAAATTAACACAGTAACTCTGCAAAATACAGCCGAGGTAGCAGTTGTCACTTCAAGCCTGCAAAGCTATTTTGTTCAGGCTTATGTACGGCTGAAAGTGTGCATGCACAGAAAAAGATAGCTAACGAGACGAGCATGTAGGATCATACATTAACATATCACAAAGATTATTATATTATTGACAATTAGGAGGACCACTTGTTTAGATGGTCCCCTCGGAAATAAAAGATCGTTCTCTACAACTTAAACATTATTTTTCTTGTTTTGCTCATTTTACTATTATGGCACAATTTCATATATTCTGTCTGAAATTTTGCAACTTCGTGCAGCTTGTAGTGTCAGGGTTTGAGGAACCAAATGCAGAGGTAGGGAGGCAGAGGTGAGTTCTTGCAGTTTTAATTGATTGTTCACAGGTAACAGAGGCAGGAATCCAAAATCCAGCTAAAAAATGTAAAACAAACCAGAACCTTGGAGACATCAGGGAAAACAACTACGAGGAGCCAGGGAAAGACGAGGAAAGATGAGGAACCAGCACTGAGGAACTGCACAGGGAGAGAGAGCACATTTATGGCTGACTGAACAAAGGCAGGACTAACGAGCTGATTGGGAGAAGGTGTGAACAGAGGCTTCTAGAAAGGAGATAGGGAAAAGGAGACAAACACAAGAGGGCAACATAGAAAAAACCTAAGAACTCAAATATATCCAGAAAACACAACAAAATAGGAATTAAACCAATAAAACTGAATACTTAAAAGAAAACTGAACAGAACCAAGACAGTGACATGTAGAGCTATAAGGTCCACTTAACTGCTATTAAACTTTACTGGAGTGTTGCTCAAAATCAAAGTGACCCATCTTCCATGTTGTTCAACCAAAACCTTTGAAACAACCTGAGCTTGCAAATCTTGACAATTTTGTCATACTGATGATTATTTTAAGGCCTAGTTATCAAATTAATGTTTTAGAGTAATTGAATATACTACGCACATATAAAACCCATGTGTACATAAATAGAGTAATTTAAAAAAAATACAAATTGAGTTTGAGCTTAATCAAATAACTGCATATTTACAAGATACAGAAAAGATGTTTTTCAAACAACTGAGTTTGTTTGAAGTAATGATGGTTCTCCTACAATAATTCTCCTATGTGCACCTAGAATGCAGCAGCCTGTCACTGGGGGAGCTCTTTGCTTCTGCAACAGCTTCACACTTTGGGCTCACTTTTTCTTTTAATTTTGGAGAATAGATTCCATTTTATATTTTCCTTTAATATTTGACTATCTATTTGTCCTTGGCTATGACAAGACTATGCTTAAAAAAGAGAACTCTGCAGGTCACCTTTCAGTCTTTTTAAAGAACATTCAGGGTCATGAAATTCAATAAATATTATTATGTGTTTGATAAAATAAAAAAAATATCAAAGGCCTCTGAATTAATAAAAGAATGTGCTGTATTTTACTATCCAAAAAAATAGTCAGTTAAGCTACAACGTATATGTTAACAGCTTTGAAATGATGATTTTTATAATTCTTAATAGTATTTCTACAAAAACTCAGTATAACTGCTGACCACAAAACTCACTCTTTCAAAGAATTATGATAATAAACACGAAACTGAGAAGAGACTTTCTAAGAAATCATGAATGGCATACTGTGACTGTTCAAAGACATTTTCCTTCTGACCGGTAAATCATCCTCAAAAGTTGAAGCAAGAGGGCAACCATTTCTTCCCAGGATACAAATCAGTATGAAATGGGTTTATACATGTCTAGCTTTTTGAGACTGCAGACTGGGGGGGGGGCTTTATAAATGCTTTAAATGTTTTTTGACCAAGCTTCTAAATTTAAATTAAAAGGATATTTTGATCTAAAAATAAAAACAGCCAATGAAATACATGACTTTTAAAAACATAGTCTTAATTAATAAAAGATTTACATAGAGTATGAGATTTCATACAGGCATATAAAATATAACTAAGTAGTTATTTGGTTATAAAGCTATGAAACCTTTTTATGTTTTTATTCAAAATTCAGAAGTGCTTTAAAAACTACTAGTCATTGTCATTGTTATGACTTGGTAATTTTGAAAATTGCCTCAGTGAAACAATCTGGTGTTGCACCTGTTATATTCATCTTAACTTGCCTGTTGGTTGCCTCTGGTTGAACAGACAGCCTACTGTATAATGTCTACGTCATTACCTTGAACCACAAGGTTTACCAAATTTATGTTGTCACTACTTACAAGGTTGTTCAGCCACATTTATCTCAAATCATGCCAGTCAGAGGGTGTCTAAATCTTTTAAATTTAACGCTAATGACTCATACTACCCACCAAGAAAAGTCACCATTAACCATCACTTTTACATCACTTAGATCTCTTACATCACTTTGACTTTTACACCCTGTTTGTAAAAAGGAGCGCTACCACAGGTCATTCATCCCTGCTGCCACCAGACTCTACAATGCGACACTACATTGACAATAACTTGTGCAAATGTGCGATTACATTTTTTTTGTTTTTTAACAGTGTCCTGTCTGGTAATGTGGCAATAAGAATAATTGTCTTGATGCCAGAAAGAGCCCAGCAGATTTAACTTTCACAAGTGGAGCAGTAGAACTATTGACATAGTGTTCAGATTGTTTTATGCATATAAATGCTTTATTATAATTATGCAGGGAGTTTTACTGATTATAAGGACACTGCAATGTAAGTAGAACAGGAAAAGAAAAACGGAAAAAAAAAGGAGAAAAGATTAAAGAAAGAGGAGATAAAAGGGAGGTAAGGATAAAACATTTTTATACTGCTTGATCACCTGCAAAGAGTTGTAAAAAGAACAGCACAACTAACAGACATGGTATAAGGTATACAATAAAGTAAAACCTAGATACTATCCCTAAAGTAGTATTATTTAATCTGATATGTGTTCTGTGTTATCTGAAGATAAGAATGTGTAACCTGACAACAGCCAGATGCATGTCTCGCTCCGCCCAGCTCCACGGAGAGAGACATGCATCTGGCTATTGTCAGGTTAAAGAATGTGGGCTTTCTGTATGAAAGTGAATCTCTGTGCAATTACAATTTAATACCCTGTGCAATATCCTGTTTCTTTATTTTTAACACCCAGTGCAAAAACTAAATATATATAAATATCCATCTATATTAAATAATCCTGCTATAAAAAAAAAAAAAAAAGTTGTCATATGAGGACGCAATGTACAGTATATACAGTATATATCCCATGCACCTTTGTCTTTCTTTGGCACATTCTTGTTCTCTTTTTGACAGCTTGAGCTGAGTAATTTTCTCCACTGTGAGATCAATAAAGTCAATCAATCAATCAATTCAGTTTATTTATAAAGTCCCATTCACAACACATGTCATCTCAAGGCACTTCAGAGTTCAATCAATCAATCAATCAATCAATCAATCAATCAATCAATCAATCAATCAATCAATCAATCAATCAATCAAACAATCAATCACACTCTAAGGTTTCCCGGTTCTCAATATTAAATCAGTTTTGTTAGACAAGTCTGTATTTCATTTTTAAATGTTTTTCATTCTAAATGACCCAATTTTCCTTCTCCGAGTCTCAGAGCCAAGTTGAACCCAAAAGGTTGCATCATTGTAAAGGTCTCATTAAGTAAATTTTTAATAATCACCGGTTGATTCAGTTTAAATAAAAAAAATTAAGTACAAAGAGAAGGTTTTCATTAAAAATGTTTTTAATTAAAAACTTTTTTATCCTACTATTTCTTCTAGCAAGTGTCTTAATATTACCAACTTCTTTTTCATGCTCTAAGCAAAAAATGGTGCTTGTAAACAAATGAGTATATTAATCAGTGGATGTCTCATCTTCACAAACAGAAAAAAGAAATAAAGCACTACTTTTATATTAATATTTTTGATTACCACCCGGTTGAATGAAAAGATCAGTTTCAAAGAGCAAAGTGGTTAATGGCATTTAATGAATATAACTGTTTTAGAAACTAATTTAAATTCAGATATAATATTTGCAAACTGTACCTCATGAAGGTGTTGGCATGCAGACCAGTGAACATATGTAAAAGTGTGGGCTTGTCTGGTCTCGGCTGTGATTGACAAATGGATCGACAGAGACACAAACATGGAGAGCAATAACAGAAATGAAAGGTAGCAACTGACGAGCGTTATGAGGCAGAGGATTTCTGAGGAGCAGGCCAGAGGGCCTAAACTGTGCCGATCTGAGCGGACTCTAGAGATGCTTTAAGAGTCCTGAGGCAAAGAACCATAGAATGGGTACAGATTCTGAAGGAAAGTTTGCGTTTGAATTTCAGATGATTGGTTATATGTAGATTAGAGTGAAAACTACAATTGATTTTTATACTTGCTTCAACCTGCTACAGAAGCATGTGGATGACCTATGGAAAAATCCACTGTGGCAGAGTCACACCTTTACTGATATAAAATTTAGATGGTCTACTGTATATCCATTAAAGATGAGATAAGAAGGGTTTATACACAAAAGCAAGATTGCAACAAATGCACAGTGAGCTTTTCCCTCACACAGCTTCCCTTAGGTTCGCACCAGAGCTGCCCTTCGACATAGAGATATCATGGAAATCCTTCTATGAAATTTGACTTGAAAAAAATATATATGCCACTAAATTCTTTTAATTATAATAATTTTAATCATTTAAGTTTTCTAATTAATAAAGTTGCTCTAAACAGTAACTAGAACATAATCATGTCCAGATTAAACCTGTGGAAAGGAATGGACTTGTGTTTAACAATGTTTGCATCATGTTTGTAAGAATGATGCTCATTGGAAAATATCTCTCTGCAGACATTCTAGGTTTCTGGCCTGTTGATATCCAGTCCATTAATAAATCCTCTGTTATTGATTTGTATCAGTGTGTTAGTAGGTTATGACATCCTACAGCAGTTTATTTAGAGGTTTTAGACTAGAAGTCACGCAGCTATTAGATTACCAGACAAAATTAACTACAGCATTTTCTGCTGTAGCCACTGTGTAAAGCAGCAAATCTGACTTTTCATAACATTATAATTGTTGACAGAGGTTTCTATTAAGATGGTTACTGATATGAATATAAGTCCAGTACATTTACACTCTAAATATTAGTAGTATATTTGGACAGTGATTGCCCCTTCTAATTTTAAATGCACACAGCTGTTTTCAATAAAGGTGACTAAACTTTGAAAATACATGGAATATAGAATAAATGCTGGGATAGAAGACAAATTGTGGAGGAAAAAGGATTTTCGGAAAGCATGTTGCATATTGCATGCTTTGCCAGCATCCTGCAGAGTGTGGTTTTGTGTGGTCAGATCTGGGCTGATCATTTTTCGTTTTAGTGACAGAGGATGCTGTACAGCAGCAGCCATGCTTCCAAGAGCCTTGCAGTAACTGACTTCAAACTGTGCAATTTGAAGCCCATCCCAGTTGAAATTCTTAGTGTTCAAATAAATGACACAGCACAAGCTGTTTTTTATACAGTTCAGCTAATGACATTGTGGTTATTTAGCTTAATTTGGAGTGGGCTCTGGGTTCATAATGTTACACTGTTTCACTTTCTTTGGAGTCTGCTTTAAATTTCCTGTCTATTTTGTAATGAAGTGAATAATGCTTATGGGAAATTATTGGACGTTTAACACATCCAGGCAGTGATGAATGGCCTTGCTGCTAAATATTGACAGTACATTTGGAAGATTACATTCATTAGTAAATCAGACTTGGCAGAATGTTGAATGAAATTTCATCAAACCAGGGAGATACTGTGGAGGTGTTTTTGCTAATCTTTGCCAGGTTTTTCTCTGCCTGGCTATGTGAGCTTGCAGGGGTGACAGGATAAATGGAAACAGATAATTTACAGGGTTTTGGGCCAGAGCATGAATTTAAGATTGCTCTCCATTATATAATTTATTTCTCATAATGTTAAAGCCTTATTTATAATAGAGTAAGTGGGAAGACAAACATATACCTAATGTATTTATGCTGCAACTTGGACGTAGATTAAAGCAGATGATGGGTAGATTGATTTGGACTGAATGTGATTAAATTAAAGTTGTTTTATATCTACTTTGAACTATCAAAGTAGACATTTTTTGCTTGAATTTAACTCTACTGTATTTTTTGTATGAAAGCCTTTTGTATTTTCTTTCAGATTTTTTATAGTTATGTTACCCACTTGTTTCAAATATTTGAGCTGTCTGCTCAGCATGCTATCAAGTTTTGCAGGGAGTTCTATTCATGATAAATTTCTCTATTTTAGATATGCCCATGCATGCCGAAAAAAATGCACAACATCAGCCTCCGAGGTCCAAATTGAGGCTTAATACTGTATAGCACCCTACGAAGAATTTTGTTTCAAAATTATCCACTGTTAATAATTCAATGTTCAATAATTGCTTTGTTTTTAACAATCATCTAATCAGGGGGTTACAAAAACATTTTCTGATTTTGTTTGTAAAACAGTAATATATTTCCTTTGAGTTCAAGCGCTCTGTGCACTTGTGTACAAAATCAACATAAGAACAATCAACAAATACAAATTTAGCATCAAAAGAAGTTTTTATCCGTCATTCCTTTGCTGTGAAATAAAATGCCTCAAGGCTATTAGCTGTTATTTGTTGATTTTTAATTTTTTTTTAAAATGACATTCTCAAACAGTTTAAGAGTCCCACTCTGTACCGGTCCCCTTATAACAGGGGTTTTCAAACCTTTTGAGTCATCTACGCTGATTAGTTTGTCAAAAATCTATCAACCAACCTTGGGTTGATAGATAAAAGGCAAAGCTCTTGATTTATCAGTCGGTATAGTTTCAGCCATCACCTATGTTCATGTTATCTGGTGGCTTGGGACGGTCTAAGTGTCAGGGTTAGGAGCTTGGTCATCCAGGGGAGGCTTGGAGTAGAGCCGCTTCCCTCCATATTGAGAGGAGTCAGCTGAGGCGGATTGGACATCTGTTCCAGATGTCCTCTGGACACCTCCCTGTTCCAGGAACGTCCCACCAAGAGGAGACCAAGGGGAGAACCCAGGACACACTGGGGGAACTGTGTCTCTTTATTGGTGCTTGAGCCTAAGGCTTCCCCCAGCAGAGCTGGAAGATGTGTCTGGGGAGAAGGAAGTCTGGGAGGGTCCGGTGAGACTGCTGCCCCCACAACCTGGTCCTGGATAAATGGAAAATGACGAGTATCCTCAAACACTGAGTTTAGTAATGTCTGAGTCCAGCTGAAGAATGTATTTCACCCACACAAGAACTCTCTCTCAACTACTAAGATGTTAAAACAAACGTAAAACACATGCTAATATCATTCAGAACATACGGCAAATCGATGAATTAAGTTTTAAACAGTGGGCAGTTGTGATTGAGAGGTACTTTTTTCACTGGCTTTTTAACAGAGAAATTCAAACCCATCATCTGAAAGATCCTTTCTTCCTTTTGCAAGTTCCACTGATAAAGCCTGATTTCAGTGTGAAAATATTTGTCATACTGTACTGTAAATGCATACTGAATTTTATTTTTCAAATTCAAAAAGCTACTGAATAAGAGTGGGGAAACGTATAAGATGAAGCTTTTAGGAAAACTTTCACATTTTAACAAAATAATCAGGTTTGAACCAAAAATGTATCTCTGTAAGGTTCATGTAAAAAATCTATTTTGACCATTCCTGTTTCAGTGCTATGAATACACAATTTAAAAATAGCTCTTCGTCATTAATTATTTGAAGAAATTATATTTCAACCAAGACATCTGATAGTCGTTTGGCATCTTTAAATAATTAATACAGTATATCACAAAAACCCCCAAAACATTCTCCCCTTTAATCCAGGCTGGCTGTTCATGTTAGACTGTAATGACTTACATAATAATATATAGAAAAGGGATTTAATCATTCTATCAGAATGGATATATTTTCAATATTTCTGAATACGTTTATGATTTACTACTGTTTTAGATGTAGTTTATTTGGAGAAGTTCCATTTCTAGTAACATTCATTACCTTCTTTAATTAATAAAATTATTTAATTGCCCTTCAGGATTAAAAAAGTATTTTTGAGTTGAGTTGAAGTCTTTGTTTTGCGATTATACCGTTGCATAACAAAGCTTTTCCCTTACGGATATGATTTATTACACCTCGTCGTCTTTTTGGTTTGGTTTCAGAATTTGAAGAAATTTGCCAGTTTGTGTGGTTGTTTCTGAAAAAATAACCCTCTCTGTGTGTGTTTTTGAATAAAAGTGCATTTGACGGCGTATGTTACAGACAATAAAAGATAGCCAGGGGCAGAAAATATCAAGAGTTCATTAGGGTCCTCGCTGAGGAAAATAAAGTAGACGCCTTTATCCAGCCTTGTGTTGAGCAGGCAATAAAACACACATCAGGCCCACCTGATTGGTAAATCATCCGAGGAAGCTCTTCACGGCATTATCTGCAATATTATTCAGGACACACAAAGAGCTGTCATTCAGACACACACACTTACACATAGACACAATCTCCATGCTCTTCCCACTCATGTGTACATTGGCTGCAAGAGCTGTCTTTGTATCCCATCACCATAACAACTGCCTGAAAGCACATGTGAAAAAAAGAGAAAGCCAAAGTGAATTTCTCTCACTCAGTTTGACTCAGAGACATCGAGTGTAGTGGTCGCTGGATCTGTACAGCATGTCAGTGTGATGTGTGTGAACAAGAAGCTGGCTTGTACAGGCAAGTGGGATATAGATGATGGTGTGGACGGAAGAGCCTGGTGTGTAAGATTTGGGAAGTGTTAAAGGGGATAACACTGAAACTGGATCAGGCAGTTTATGATGGTGAGTGTCAGAAGGATGCTTCTTTCTGTTTTCTGTATTCATTGTGCATGTAGCTGTTTGGAAGAGTTAGGTGTGGCATGTAACATGTCTCCAGTAAGTTGTAACAACAGTACTTTGTGGATGGCAATATTACCTGACGATAAAAGCGGGAAAATGTTGAAAGAGTGCAACAAAGTTTTTTGGTAATCCTCATTAGAAAACTACTACTACTTATATCAAAGACAATAGTTTATACTTTTATTTAAGATTTCATTTAGATTTTTCATGTATTTCACAACCATATTGATTTTTATTTTATTTTCCTGTTTTCAGCTCTCAGATAGTACCACTACTCAGGCATTTCCCCTGGTTTTACTTTATTTAAATAGTCTACATATTTACTCTCTTTCATTATGAGAATGCATATTTCCAATTATAAGAAAATAAATTCCTTTGTTAGGTTTTTGCATCAGCTTTTCCTTGGAGAGAGTGTTTACGCCCTGAAACAGATTTTTACCTCACAGTAACATGACTGATGCATTAACTAATCATTTTTCCACAGCTATTAATATTACATATGCAGTCAACATGTGAAATTAGCCTGCTAATCTTATTTTCTGAGCCATAACGCCCAAGAATGAAAAAAAGGATAGTCAGTTCAGCCTTCACACCCCTCTGTTTTTTACTCGCTTCTATTATAGCTTACATATCTTCTGGTCCATTTGCTTGGCATGACAGAACAGAAATAAAACCTTCAAACACAGAAGGAAAGAGCAGAGGCTGAAGCTTTCATCTGTGGACTGCATTATTAAACATCCCTATCCACATGAGTCTGACTTCACCCAATCACAGCTATCTCTTCCTCATCTTTCCTTTAACCTTACTTCCTTGTCTCTCTGCATCAGGCAAACTTGAAGAAGTTTATGGAATATGTGCAGCAGAGGAACACTGAAAAGCTCTCAAGATTCCTGGAAAAGGGCCTGGATCCTAACTTCCATGATCCAGATACAGGAGGTAAGGAAAGGGATATTACCCAATGATCACAGATAAGGTGTTCTGTTGTACTGCCTATCTTCATTTAATTTGTTTTTCTATTGTATTTTCTACCTTTTGCTGTCTGTCCTCAACACAACTGACCATGTAGGGCTTTTCTGAAATAAGCCTCCTGCTTGCTGGGAAGCTGGATTATTCATCCTCCTAATCGTCTTATGTATATTCAAATGTTTGTTCCACCACAAAGGAGGTTGTTTCCCTGCTGGGTGACCTGTAGTCCCACAGATGAGCTGCAAAGTGAGGGGAACACAGGAATAGCTTAGTGTAACACTAAAAGAGCTGCCATTTAGATAGACAGGAATGTGACAATAACCACAGACAGTCGGTTATGTAAACAAAGAGTCACTTTAAATAAACAGTTTCAATTGTAATGTTTTAAATGTTGACAGCTACAGATATTATTTTCATCAAGACTACACAGTGGTGTAACTGGAAAAAATGTTCATTTTGAATATAGTTTGCTTACTCAGCCTTGGATCTCACAGAATGCCCACTATCGCTGGCAGCACAGTTGGAGGGATGTACCGAGCTCATCAAAGTGCTTAAAAATGGAGGGGCACATCTGGACTTCCGAACAAAGGATGGCATTACGGCCTTACACAAGGCTGTGCGCAGCAAGAATCACACCGCCCTTATAGTAAGTACAATACACAAAGGTACATACTGGCGCTGACTCTTCTGTTTTATGTCTTTGGTCAGATCAGTTGCCTCCAATTGGTTCCTGTGGGAATGTATCAATAAAACAGGGATTGATAACCTGTTAGCTTAAATAAGATACTTGAGTAATTATTCAATAAGTGAAGCATACAGTAGCATCCCCTATTTGAATGAACTACAATAGCAATTGAATTGCCTTTCATGTTGTGAAATTGGTTTTGTGCATCCTGCAATTTTCTTGTTTCTGAATTGGTTAAATTTGATTATTTGCTTTCACTCATAAGCATTCTCCATACTTTTGATATCTATTCTTTTATGCAGTATGCATAAAGTTCCAGAACTGTAAAAAAACAACAGTGCCGTGGAGAAGTATATATTTTTCTTATCATCATGTGTTATATACCATTACAAGGTCCTTCAGAGTTGTTAAATGGAAATTAAAGACATGTTTCAAACATTTTGTAGAAGAAAAAGTGGTGTGCAGGTGTATTTAGATGACTTGAAGCTCTGCATTCTTTGCTTTTTTCTTCCACTTTAAAGTTATGCGTTACTTTGTGTTGGTCTGTTACTAAATCCAAACAGTACATTTCAAAAACATGTATGTTAGAGAATATTGAAACGTTTTATGGGTTTCAGTATTGCTAAAGTTATTTTTCAATGAAGTGTAATTGCTTTTGTTGAGTGCATTTTTGTTATTATTTTTAACAACAGCTTCAACACATGCATACTAATAGGGTATATTTTCAGGATTTATTAATTTAATTTGACATTCCAGTGGCTGCCACTACATGGTGACTGCCTGTTTTTTAATTGTATGGAATAAATCCTCATTTACCTGATAAAACTTCAAAACTAAAACTTTTCCTGCAGACACTGTTGGACTTGGGTGCTTCACCTGACTATAAAGACAGCAGGGGTCTCACTCCTCTCTACCACAGTGCAATGGTTGGGGGAGACCCCTACTGCTGTGAACTGCTGCTGCATGACCACGCACAGGTCGGCTGTGAGGATGAGAACGGCTGGCAGGAGATACACCAGGTAATACACCATGATATACACAAACCATCAACAGCTTTGATGGACAGTTTGTAAGAAAGAAACTGTATGGTTTTCAAAGTTCAAGTAAATGAATACAAAGTCTAGGAACTCCTTAAGAATAACATTCCCTTCAACAAAGAGGAATGATTTCTATCATTCACATCATTAGAAAGCAGATTAAGGATCATATTGATGTGCAGCTGGTCAAGGTAAGTAGGCAGATGAGAAAAGAACCATAATGGCTTCCATCCCCGTAACCTCACATGTGAATGGGGTCCAAAGATTAACTCCTGGTCCACTCTACAGTATATGCTGACAACTATTAACTACAATTATTATAATAACTATAATGCAATAAATATTAACAAAACAGATTTGGTTTATATTAAGACATATAAAGTTTTATATAGCCAATATTGTTAGCAATTACATTCAAAATATAGTACCTGCTGCTACCTGTGAGAGAATCTTCACAATCATCACAGTTAGCATTACTAACTTTAGCATATAAGCAGCAAAAATGCTGTAAGTTCTTAGTTGTCAATGCAATTTTTCTGGTTTCTTTTTGTCTTAAAGATGACATATTAATTTCAGACGATAGTGATACAAATAACTTCACAATTAGCCAGTTTTTTGTCTTTATTTTTAAATTATAGTCAACTTTAAGGTAAAAGACTGTAACAACTGCTGCAACTGAAAGCATAATGAAGAAAGGTTCTATATATCTTTTTGAATAAAACTTAAAATCAGATTGTAAAAATCTTTTTTCTAGAAAAAAAAACAACATCTTGATATATGTCATATATTCATATAAGGCTTATCAAGTCTAAGGTTCCTAAAGCATTTTACAAACTCACAGACTGATAGTAGAAAGTTGCATTTTAGCCTCAGCCACCCTAGGGGCTCTAATAGAAACAAAGCTACCGTACAACCAGTGGCGCCAGGCCCAGGGACCACCAACAGCAGGGTGAGGTGTGTTTTCCAAAGACGGAATGGGGGCTCATACTTGCACAACACCCCTTTAATAGTAACTTTTGAAAAATGCATATTACCTTTGTCAACAAGGAGGTCATCAGTTTTTTTGTATTTTTTTGTAGGTTTATTGACTGCTGTTTTCTGACAACCATTGCATAGTTTAATAAGGACCTGAAGTCTGTTTACTCAGTTTAACTCAGTTCAATTCTTTGTGTTTGTTAGTTTGACAACATTTTAATTGCTAATGTCAATTCTACTTCAAGGACCAATATTGCTCAGTTGAGAACATGGACACACACACAAATGAACATACTTCATCTTATCTAGATGACAGTGACAAACTGACACTGCTATTTCATTTTGAGGCAGTTGAGTGGAAATAATTGTTCCCAGAGATTCATACTTTGATGATTGCAACTCTTGAACTACCAGGTCATGATGGTCCCAGCTGAGCTTAGGTGAATAATCAACTTTAAAGGGCACTTATGGAAATATGTAGCCTGTATAGGCTGTCCTTACAGATAGAGTTACAGTAATAAGAAAGTACAGTACATCCTATGTTCTGAGTTTTTAGCATTTAACTTTTAGGCTTTTGCACAGGTGGAAAGAAAAGCTGTTAAAATCGTATCATCTGTTTAACACAGGCATGGCACACACAGAGGATAAAGACTTAACAAGCCTTATTGTTCCCTTAATTGAAGACTCTATTAGGTGATAGGGCAGTTTAAATTCCTAATCAACCAGTGAAGGCTGGTTTATTGGTTTGCCTCACCTTCAGTACTCCAAATCCAACAATGAGAAACAGACTAAATGCCTCTGCATGCACACACTGTAGCAGATATGATGAACTCTACACAATGCCAACATTCTTGGGCCAAGTAGTTTGCTATACTGTTAAATGGTGTACTTTGTTATTCATTGAAAGTAAGGGAATCTGGAAAATGTAAAGGTTCCTCCCTAAGAAATTCAACTCTTGCAAATTTCCAAAACAGCTGAGCAAGTATTTGACCCCAGGATTCACCTTGACTGTAATTATATGTGCAGCAGCAACAGCAAAGTAAGGGCACTAAAATCCCATAAATCAGAGCTCATCCTGCTGGTTAAATGAAGCATCACTGGCTTTTCTGTTAAAGCTTCAATGACAAGGTGGCACAGGGTTCTTCTCTTTATGAAGAAGCAATTAAAGCACCTATATGCAGACCAGGCACCCAGCAAAGAATCAGCGATTGCTCTGTCAGTTATTAGCTGGCCACTAGTCACATGTCACATTTGCTTTAATTAAAGTACTCTTAAGCAACTCACCCTACATGACCATAACCAAGTCATTTACTACTGTAGCAGTCAAAATCATAAGACCTGTGTGTTAAAGTGGTCTAGACCACTGAGAGCAAACCCAGCATATCTTGTACCTTTTTTTCCTACACACCGCCTTAAGGCATGAGCTGCTCTCAAAAATGTACCGTACCATTGCAGTTTTGTTGGTATAACTGACTAATGACAGAGCAATACTAAAAACTGATGATCTTTCACACAAATATTGGACTCCAGCTGTTGTCATCACATCTGTACACATTGCTTTTGAGTTGCATGGAAATGTACACAGTTTTGTTTTTTAGATGAACTGCCTAAAGTGGGCCTATTGGGTGCTATTTTAATGTCACTCTGTATTTTTTTTAATTTTCATATAAACTTGTTAAATTATGCAATATTTATCACAAAACCATCTAAGTGCTGCTCTAAAGGTCAAACAGTGTCTATTGCAGGACCTATTCCTATGCACTCAAACTGTACATGCCAACATCATCATAGCCCTTCGTTCAGGCATAACAGCTACATTTGCAAACAGGTGCCCCCAAAAGTGAGTCATTCTTTCATTCACTGCCTTTGCATCTGCCTTTGGTCACCACTAAGTATACTTTGTATGCCTACCTTTAAGCTAGATTCCAAATTTGGTCAAAGTTGGGCCTTAATTTCGTTGGATCGATTTTGGTCCGGTCAGGCTCTTAGATTTATTTTCATGTCATGCAATAAAATCTTAGTCTATTCAGTTGTAATGGATATAAAATCTATTTTCTTTTATTATAAAATTATGGACTAGCACTTAAGTTGTTGTCTACTCTTTTAAGAATAGAGAGAAATTGGGGTAAAGTATATAATTAGATGCTACTGTAGTCCACGCTGCAGCTGCAAGGTGGGAGCAGATAGCACATCTAGGTTTGCTCTCCTACACCCTGCATGTGACCTTCGTGACACACAGGCAATACTCACTCTGAAGTGAACAAAAGCAGACATGTATAAATATTTCATTTGAGGCGTTACTGCTACTAGATGCAGTCAGTCTGTGTGGTGTGCACCACTGCACTGAGCTCTAGGTTAAACCATACTTAGTATAGTGGTACATGCTGCATAGACTTCATTATGTCTATTAGCACTAATAGCATACATAAAATAAATTTTTCATGTTAGGTTGTCTTCAGGCTTTTGCCCACAATTTAAGTGCGTTGTTTGGACTCTGGCCAGGTCGGGCTTTATGCCCGCGGGTTTGGGACAAGTTGAACCCGACCTATAGTCTATTGCTAAGTCAGTAGCTGGAACCAGCAGCTATTTAAGCCGCAGACCCCCAGGCTCCACAATTCTCCACCTCAAAAGATCTGTTTTGTAACCACCCGCATACAGAATCCAACCTGTTTGAGGTCCAGTAATGTTACCATAGTCATGATTTGGGGAGCCTTGTCATCTCCTGGTCTTGGTCCACTGCATTGTATCAAGTGCAAAGTCAGCACAGCTGTCTACCATAAAATTTGAGATCCCTTTGTGTTTCCATCTACTAAAAAGCTTTATAGATATGCTGGTTTCATTTTCCTGAATGACTTGGCTCCTTTCCACACTGCCAGAAGTAATTTTACCTGCTTTAATGATCATGGTTTTAGTTTGCTTGACTGGACAGCAAACTTAAAGAGCATAAACCACAATGACTGTAATATATTCTTCCGTCTCTCAGTGCAGATCACTACCTATCACCAATATTTTTATCTAACTTTAATATGGCCTGCATAAACAAAATACAAACTGTTTTAATGCCTACACAAATAATGGATTGTATTAATAGGTTTTATGCCTGCCAACCCTTTCATATGTGTTTGATTTTTTTCTGCATGCTTTTCGGTATTAATAAACCTTAGGTATACAGTACACCATTTGCAATGGAATATGCCAAAGAAAAGTGAAAATGTGGAACAATCCCAGCACTATTTTTGCATTCCCTCATTTCTTAAATGCACTCCAGTGAGAAAAAGACAGAAGCAATTGAGCAATTGCTGAGGAGAGGTATTTTTCCTCTATATGAATGACAAAAGACAAAACAGGAAAGTAAAGAAAAGATGAAAAAATATTGCTCCAAGTTAGGTGCAGCAGCAGAGCAGAAAATGTCCTACAAGAATAACTTCACACATTTACATTTAGCCTCAGGTAGTGCAAACAAGATTTTTATCTCCTTTTAGAGTCTGTTGTTGTGAGTGAAGAGGAATTCCTGTAAAATGTAGCTATAAGGAAGGCTGGAGGTGCTTCGGGATTGGTGAGCAACACCCTTTATCCTAGTGGACGTGGTGCTCATAAGAATTAATGACAAAAAATGAGGGGGAAAAAATGAAAATGAAAGATTTTGTACATATTTCAGATGAGAAATGTTGGGACACTGTTTTCATGAACTGCTTAAAGCATCATCTGGTATAAGTGCCAATAAAACTTCTTCTACTAGCTGTTTTAAATGGTAAAGAAAAAAAGTAGTTAAGAGTAACATCTTGATGATGACAAGTAGACAATAAGGAAAGATGCTGGCTGCAGCCCAGCTGTCTCTTATTTAAGTGCTTTTTGATCATAGTTTTTGGCCAGGTTCCTCATACATATTGTGTTCCTCAGTATAATCCTATGTGGTTCCTTCATGGCACCTCGTAGCACACTTCATTTCTTAACTGCATTTTCAACCCATTGACAATGTTTTCTCAGTAACACTGAGCCATAGCAGTAAGTTTATTCATTTATCATTTTAGGCATGTCGCTACGGCCACGTCCAGCATTTGGAACATCTGCTGTTCTATGGAGCTGACATGAGTGCCCAGAATGCATCTGGAAACACCGCCCTGCATGTGTGTGCTCTGTACAACCAGGTAACTTTCATTTAGACAATAACATTTCTAACTTTTTTTTAACCAGTTCTGTAAAAGAAAAAGTTTAGCTTCATTATGGTGACATGACTCCCTTATAAAGCATGTTGTGCCTTAAATGCTTACACAGAATATTCAAGTGTTGCAGTTTTGGCTAAACTTAATAATTTAACATATTAAACCCTTTCCCTTTTGGTTTTAGCTGTCTAAATTGTATCCCATGTTAAATATTTATTGCTGCGCATGACCAATACATGAGTATTTGCACTCACTTAACTGTACACTGTGTAGAACACTGCAAGTTCAGTCGATGCCAAATATAGTTAGAGCTTTCCATGCATTTGTTTATAGATTCTGATTAAAAATGTCTATATTTGTATAAACTTTATAACCAATTACTTATTGTAAAACAATTAGTGCTTCAAAGTTTATGTAAAGAAAAATCGTTTTCACTCTAATTGTTCTAGTTCTTTTCGTATTTGATACATTTCCTTAAAAATAAAGCGTGTTTGATGAAAGGCCTGAGAAGGGCTGACTTATGTTATGCCACAGCTATCTAACTGGGAGTGGTTTATACTGTAATTGAAGTATAAAAAAAAACGTACAGCTTTTTTATTCATTTTATTTTTTTTTTTTTTCAAAAAGCTGTCATTATCCTGCTGGTATGTTTGGCACTGACAGCCCACTGTTGTGAAAATGTTGGATCTTTATGGAACTTTATATGTTCACCTTTCTGATTTTTATAACTCGACATCATACTGTAATTGTATGATATTAGTCGGTTTTTACTGTTTGTGCCAGTTGTTGCATAGCCTCGTAAAAAGAAGCCATTTGCTTTAAATAGAATTTTTTTTTTTTTTTTTCAAAGGGTTGTGATGATAATCCATATTGCTAATTTAAACGTTTTCTTCTGGATATTTAAGACACAGAGCACATTGCATTAGCAAAACAATTCAAAGAGCTGTATATGAACAAAAGATGCAAGAAAAACCGAGAAAAGTATAATGCAGAGGCATCATAATGGCAGATAGAGAAAAGTTTTGACAACAAACATACTTATTTTTCTCAATCTTATCTACTCATTGACAATATTTGCCTAAAATTAAATCAGTCTCTGTCTGGGGAGCTTGTAATTCCGAGGATTGTGTTTTGTCATCCTAGCACAGTTTGCTGATGGTCAATTGTCATGGAGAGAACTACTACAGTACCTCTCATTGTTGGTGAACTTTTACTTTCCACTGTTTGACTTTGAATAATAGGGGATTGTTCATCTTAAAAGCCGTCTCCATGGGAGTTAGAGACTTCTGATGCTATAAACCTTCTGCCTAGAGACTACTCCTTTCTCTTAGGAGATGTCACCACTTTACATCGAAAGGCTACTTTTCAGTGAATGTCAACTTGGACAATAATCTTTGTTTGGCAGTAGACTTTGACTTTCCACCAACAGTTCCAGAGTGGAAAACCCTAAATCACCTCTGCAATCTTTTACATATTTTGCCTTTAACCACTTTATGCTGAATGTTAATGTCATCTCTTAATTTTATCCAATTTGATGCACGGAGTGTTTTATGCCAATGTTTTTATAAAACATTATCAAAGTTTTTCCCTTTACACAGGTCTTAATGTAAACTTAGCTATCAAGGTTTTTTAACACTGTAGCTTTCATGACTTCCAAAAGAAACACATTTTTTTTTTTGTTTGAATTCAAATTTTATTTTATGGTCTTCTAACATGACAGGAAACGTGTAAAAGGTTGTCTTAAGTAATTTTAATATGGTAGTTTTACCATGTTTTGGGCACTTGATGCTCACCCTCCAACATCAGTCAGTTATGTGGAGTAGATAACTCTAAACATACTGTGTGGCAGACCATGATAAAGAAACCTGGTCTTGATCCTGCAATGTTGGGGAATTTATGGCCCATCTCAAATTAACCTCTACGCCCAAAAACCCTGGAAAAAAATATTTATTCTCAGTTCCTTCTTTCCTTGATAAAAAAAAAATAATATCACTGATGTGTTTCCTTATGGTGTTATACATTTTCATCAAAAGGAGTCAGCCCTGCTGAGAGTTTATAATGACATTCTCCTGGCATATGATGATTGTGTGGTTTCTGTTTTGCTGGACTTAACTGCTGCTTATATACAGTGGATCATGGCATTTTACTGTCACGTCTACTGTACCAAATAGGCATTAGTGGTACAGCTCAGTTGTGGCTTAGGTCATATTTGACAGACAGAATGTTATCTGTAAAAATTGCAGGGTGTGGATCCTTTTCTGCTCTGCTGTCTTGTTGGGTCTCTGAGTGTTCAGTTATAGAGGATTTGCCCTTTTCTCTGTGCCCTCTTCCTCCAGGGTCTATTTTCAAAAACACTTTGGCTTCTCTTTCCATTGCTATGCTGATGATTGCCAAATATGTGTGCCTATGAGTCGAAGCAATGCATGGTCCATTAAACCTCATTTATTGTGTCTTGAGGATATTAGAGGTTGAATAGTGATACATCTGCATTTTAATGAACAAAGACTAAGACTAAATTTTGGACCTAGAAGATTTTTTATTTTTATTTTCCCTTCTTGTTACTCCTGACTCCCTGACATTATAACAAACATTGGTTTAGGACGCACATGATTTTCATGTGACGGCCATGTTGAGCTATAGTTTTATCATTTAAGTAAAATAGCAAAATGATCTAGTAATTCATGCAAATTTCATTTAATCTGGATTAGATTATTGTAATTTCCTCTGTTATGGAGTCAAACATGCCTCACTTGGTCGTCTCCAGTTGGTGCAAAATGGTACGACATGTTTTTTTAACAGGAACACGGAAAAGGGAGAGCATCACTCTGGTCCTGGCTTCTCTTCAATAGATCCCAGTGTAGCTCAGAGTTCAAAAGGGAGTAAAGAGTTCAAAAATCTTTTTTTCCCTTTTTTTTAAGATCTAACTGGCCTCTCCCTACTTGGAAAAGCTTCTCATCCTTCCTAGAGGAGACAGAGCCTTCTCTATACAAAACATAGTTCTACACTTCTGAAACAGATTTGTTGTTTCACGTGCCATCTTAGTAGGCTACGATAGATAACCACATTATGGCTTCCAGACGCTTAGTAAAAAAGGATATCGATATCATTGGTCAGAAAAAATCAATGTTGCAGACATTGCAACACTACAATATCCTACTATTTGTGCAGCTTCGCACGTGGTGTCTCACTACACTGCCCAGCAGGTATTACTTCATGCCAGCAACAAGTATTCCTTCCAAACTGTTTTAAATGTGGCACAGAGCTGACAAGGCTCCCCAGGCAATATCTGGCACTGAGACATACTGCTCAGAGCAGCCAGTCACAAGGATCTGCAGCTTTTCAGCCTCTCTCCCTCTGCCTCATTGACAGGTGCGCGATGGGAGACAACACAAGGCATCCAACTAGACTTTGTTTCTTTTGTTTTTGTATATAGTATCAGTAAAAAGGGAAAACGATCACTCAACTATAAAGCATGAAACGTCTGCATGGCACAATCTGACTCTGATGCTCCTAGAGTTTGAGGTTAACTTCTAATCTCCTTAGAAGTTTTCTGGGCTTTTTAGTTATCATTCGTATTATCCATTTCTTTGATTTGCCATCAACCTTCCACCTGCAGCCACATCTATGGAGGCTGGCTATAGCCTCATATATATAAAATTCCAGAATATTAACACAATTATCTTTCATTGTCTTCTTTTGGCTCATGTTGAGTGTGGTACACACCATGTCACCAAACAGCACAGTGATGAGCTGTAGCCCTATACACAGGCCACTGTCTGATTACAGTTTGTAGACACCTGAAATACTAATAAGTGGACACACCTTGATTCAACATATCCCTTTGGTCACATTGTTTTAAGTCTTTTCCATGGGTACCATCATTTTTATCAAGGCCTGTTTTATGAGTTTATCCTTTAAATCGTTCTGTTAAAACATAATTGAAAAGCATGTTTAATTTCTACATTTTCAAATATCTTTTCTTTATTAGTAATTTTGTTTTAAAGTTATTTATGTAACCATTGTTTTTTTTTCTTTCTAATATTGCTTTTGCAAAGTGACAGCCCGCTATATGTGCAGGCTCTCATTAGCATTTTTTGTGCTCTTGTGTGCTTATATATGCTTATAACTTAGTGTTATTTTCAGATATGTTGCTTATCTTTGCGAGATGAAGTTACAGTTTGAACCAGTAGGCATTGTCCGGAGGCTATGTTGCTTCCAGTCAGGACTGACATCAGGTGCTTCCAACAACATGTTAGGGTTGTCAAACGTATCGATACTCAAAAAAGTAACGATACTGAAACGTTGTATCCGGATACAATACTCATTTTCAAAAGTATCGATACTGAAACGTTGTATCCGGATACAATACTCATTTTCAAAAGTATCGATACAGCCATCTAAAGTGCAGAATAGTGGAAAATG
>NW_015150697.1:417370-436622 GCF_000732505.1 Cyprinodon variegatus
TAGTTTAATAAGCCATGATGTAGGACCTCAATGCTTTGCTCAAAAACCTTTAATTAAAAGAGAAAAAAAGTTTTTTTATGCCATCCTCATGAAATCATTATAGCATAAAAGGAGAGTGCAGATTCTGAAATATGAATGATAACACTGAATACTGACTCAAGTGCAGGGAAGCAAAGTAAGGGGTGGTGGCTTGGAGTGATCTGAAAAACCAATCATACCCTCGTGAGATCATATAAAAGTTCCTAGAAAAAAACATATGACTATTTACTATTCGGTTTAAGCCTGCTCAATGTAATGAATGAAACAAATGAACCCTGAAAAGATGCCTTCCTGATGCCATAAATGTGGTTCCCACTTAATGAAAATTAAATGAGCTCTCTCTGTAATGAAAAACAGAAACTTCATATAAGTAAAAACTGGAAAATATCCCTACATCTAGATGTTTTTCCTGCATGTCTAAATTTTTTTTTGATGAATGAACTTCAGCTCAACTGGAACACCACATTCCCAAGAGCAGGAGGCAGTTTGTATGTTAAGTAAGCAGAGCTTCACTAATTAATACTAACAGTTTGTAACATGTCCATGTGGCTACAGTCATTGCGTGTTTATGGCACCATCTCAATGGGGAAAGAGCCCAAGTTTGAACTTTTTTTAGTCGTGTTTTCGGGAGCTATTGTGAATATGTCTGGATCTGCCTTCAGTTTGTGTTGAATATTTGAGAAATATAACATTTAAGCATAAACATTAAAACAGTTGATTCAGGGAAAGTTTATGCTCAACAAAGTAACAGCTCTGACTTAAGTTGCAGTTTGCCATCAAAATATACCACAGAGAATGGATGACTTGTTTGAATTTTTAGCGCCTTGTACTATTTACTTTATGTTCCCTGTGTTAATAGAACCTTGCTGTAGCTCTGGTCGGTCCTCAATGATGAAAATGACATTTCAATCAGCTTACACAGTAGCTTACTAAAGCTACTGTGCCACTCTGGCACAGTTGCTGTAGTAAGCTGATTGATCTCAGAAAGCTTGTATCATAGCAGGGTTCTAGCAGACCTGAAGCAGGCTTGTTTTGGATGATTATCTACAATGACAGTAAGAATAGGGCTTGTAGGATCAATTTCGAAAAGCAGTTGTCCAGTGGCAGGATCAATAGATCCATGTGTGGAGAGAAGAGAAACTGTCAGCAAGTGGGGAAGATAAATTAAGCTGTGAGGGACAGGGTGAATGAATATATAATTTTCAGTAATCATCATTAGAAAAAGCGGGTTCAATGCTTGTCCCTCTCCTTGGATCTGTATGGCTTTTACCATTAACTTAGCGGGTCTAGCAGATGTGCCAGTGAATGAGGACATGGCAGGGGTCTGTGGCTTGACAGAGCAATCCTTGAGACATGCTTGAAAGCAGTTATTGAGGAGACAGGCAGAACTGTGGGGAATGGTAAATTAGCATACCCTGATGGGTAAAAAGTGAGTTAACTGACACAAGACAAAGGACTGCCTGAATCAGTCTGAAGCTAAGTCATTAAATACAATGCAACCAGATACCAATGGTTATAGAGTTATATATATTATACAAAATCCACAGTTTTCTACAATATGAAAAAGACTTAATAGCTTTGCAAATAAGTTGTTCAGTATACATGAATATGGTTTTAGGTCAAATAGGTCTACCTCAGACCGTAATGGAACTGCAAGAGGTAATATCAATACCAGAGTCCTCTTCTGGGGTTTTTATAGATGAAAGCAAGGCCTCTGACATAAAAAAAAAAATGGAAAGGTATGATTTCAGGGGTGCACCTTATAATTGGTTAAAAAGAGTTACCTTAATGATGGAGACCTGCTTGTATATATGAATAATGAACATTCTGATTTTGTTGAGTTAAAAATATCCCACGGAGTTCCGTAGGGTTTTTTCTCTAAAACCAAAATTGTCCATTTAGGGAATCAAATAATTATGCAAAGATGTAAGAAAAAAAACAAGAAAAAAATGACATTGTGTCGTCTGTGCTGATATACTAGTCTCTATTTGACAAGATCTCGAGCTGCATTTGGATGGAGTGGGGCCTAAAATTGAAATGTGAAAAAAAAAAAATTTCTGACCCACATGCAGAATCAAATCAGTTTAAATTTGGAAAAGGGTTTATTTACAAGAAAACACGGCAACAGACAATTCTTGATCCTTCAGGAGTGAGAAGAAGGTTCCATTAACAGTGGCGTTTGGAATGAGAGTGGAGTTAATGGTAACCAGAATCTTTTTATCTGGGATTAATAAAGAGACTTTACTTTTGAATGGCTTGGAGGGAAGATGGCCAGGGTCCCGTTTGGGGAGGTTGATATTTCTCTGATTGTGTAAGGTGGGTGGTAATACAGAGAACCAGGATTCGGATGGAGCCGGCAAGGAAATGATGAACGGCTTAACGGGCAGGCAGATAACTTGCAGGTAAATCTACAGGAGGTGAATCAGTGGAACTGATTCCTCTAGAAATCCACAAGAGAAAACCCTAGAGACAGCAAACACAAATGGTGTGTTCGAATTCTTTGGCTATGTCTTTTAAGGACACGGTCTACCTGGACTGGATCCTTCAAAGTCTTTGAAAATAAGGGGACTAGAAGAGTTTTGGCTGTGAATTCAAACAGGTCCAACCCTTTTTTTTGTTTTTGTTTTTTATTGTAAAATGAACAAAGACTACACTGATGAGAATACAAAGTCTAATCAAGGTGACAACCATCAGGAGCATTAACAAATAAAAGCCATTGTTATTATATAAAGCTTAGTCAGTTAAATAACATGCTGTCATTTTGCACATCTCTGATGTTGCTGCTGTTTTAACATATTTATTAAATGTAAAAATATCCATAGCTGTATATTGTTTGTTTTTATTTTCCAGGAGCAGTTTTTTTTTATATTGTTAAAACACTTTACAGTACAGTATTTTATTGTTTATCTTTTAATTTTTCGCTATTATGTTATTCTTATACATTTTTCTAAGTTCAACATTTGTGTGACAATTTTTTTTCTTTAATCTTTTTGCTGCTGTAAAAGCCGGAATTTCCCCAACGTGGTACAATAAAGGGATTTTCTATTCTATTATTTTCTTTTCTATTCTATTCTATTCTATTCTATTCTATTCTATTCTATTCTATTCTATTCTATTATAATTTATTCTATTATATTCTGCAGTTATTAATACTAACTTTAGCATCATTTTCTGTTTCAATTTTATTATTATTATTATTATTTTTTAATGCTGGGAATCTAATTTTAAACGATTCTGTTTAGGAGTCACTCACAAAAAGACAGTCCATCCATATTCCCCAAAGAGGCTGCTCTAGTTTAAGGAATGGTTACATATGCCTACTTCATACTGTAGGTCAAACCACGTCTGTGTCATTAAGTGAACCATATGTTAGTTTGTCAATGCGTGCTCTGATGTGTAACTCAGTGTTGACAGAAATCAGAGTGCCGATAGCAGAGATAGTCTAATTCTAACCCTGGTCACGTGTTAAATTACATATCGACCATCAGTCAGCAGCTTTTGAATGTGCAACCCTTTCTAGCAGTCTACATTTAGGTTTTTTGTTAGGAGGTCATCTCATTTATATGGAAACTACTTTCAGGAAAAAAAATCTTAGGCCTTAAGGTTTTTTTTCCCCTTTCTATCAGATGGTGTAGAACAATTTAGCTCTTATTGCTGTTGGTTCATACATACAAAACATTTGATGCTGAACTGTTTTGGAGAGTACCATCAAGGTTTTTTATACAAGGAGGAAGTATGCATTATGTATAAAAATGCAATGTACTAAAGTTTAGTTTGACATCATTTAGTAGTTAAGTAACATAATTGAACTGAAATTTTAATCTCTTGGTTAAATAGCTGAAAACCAATGACCGAAATTGAAAAACAAAATGCCATATTGTTGGCACTTCTAAACACAATGCAAGATAATATATTTTATAAATTTTAGACCATTTCTCAGATTGTTTTTGTCCCATTTCTAAGTCTTTTTGGTATGTTTTTCTTGTAAAGATACCATATTGCTCTTCCCTACACCTCCATTGCCAGAGTCATGTTTAACAGTGCTGTAAGCCAAGTTCCTTTCAGAGGAGAGGTTGCCATTAATAATAATCCAGGCAATAACAGTTACAATAACTGTCACAGCGTCTGTTGCAATTTATATAACTCTTCTTTATATTCAATTCTTCAAAAAGCTTTATTTTTTTTCAAGTTTTTCTATTTCTAACATGTTTTTAAATGTGTTCTGACTTCCATTGTCACATTAGTTGCTTATTATTGTACCCTACATATTTACCATTCAGACAAACATATGTTCAGTCTAATAGGATCTTTTGGACATATGAGGGATCATGCCAATTAGAACTGCTCTGGTTACTATTGAATCGATGTGTTGCTTATGTGTCATCTGATGTGACCTAAAAAACTGTCTACACTCCACAAACAGCAGTGACATTCACACATGTAAATCTCTCTGTCATGTAGGATAGCTGTGCACGTGTTCTACTATTCCGGGGAGCCAATAAAGAGATAAAAAACTACAACAGCCAGACAGCATTTCAGGTATGTATAGTGTCAAATGTAAATGTTACATTTTTATAGATAACATGGATTTTCTATTTTTTTTGCAGTTTGGTCTTAATATGTTTTTTGGATCAAAGATAAGATAGTGAGCAGATATTTTTTTTTGATATATCTGAAATATTAGATAACATACAAATATACAACCTACTGCTACAAAAGTAATTGGACATGTTAATTTTTTTTTCCTTTTCTTAAATACTTTCTACATTTCAACAGTTTTTGTTCTTCCATTAGGTTGCTATTATAGCTGGAAACTTTGATCTGGCAGAAATCATTAAGGTTCACAAAGCATCGGATGTTGGTAAGTTGACAGCAAAGGTAGACCTTACCAGTTCTGGATAGATAATAGAGAGGAATCTTAATTTCCATAAATGTATGAAACTGAAAAGAGTTTAGAGGTATGACATGTAAAGAAAAAAAATACAGTGTAATATTGGATCACTGAAGAGTTAAGGAGGTTCTCTTTGAAATAACATACAGGAAAACTCTGCCATCTGGTGTGGACAACTTGTAATGCCTCACTCCAGAGTGAATGAATGTAATTAGTTTATCATTTGTAAGCAACCTAAGCAACAACACTAATAAATCTGTAATCGCATATAAGGGTAATATATCGTCAAGACAGTTAAGTGTGAAACAACATTTTATTGTTTTGATTTTTTATACTAAATGTTTAAAATGTATATAAAGAGCACCCAAATTAATTTTACATTTAGTTTTTTTTATCACTTCTTTACAGTCTTTCAATAGTTTGAATTGATGATTTATTTTACTTCTTAGATTTACAGCTAGTATACCTATTAATGTGCTTTCAACTTTCTTAGACTTTTCCACATTGATTGGGATTTAAAAGGGTAGTCCAATATACAGTAGTTTATCATTTAAAATGAAATTGATGGCAAAAAATTTTTAGAAATAAAAAAAATCTAAAAAAAAAAATCATGCTTTTCTATTTAGGCTCCCTAAATCTGATATTAATTGAAGTGCAGTCAGTTTCCCTCCTAAATGAAATAATTTAGCATTCGCTTTAGTAGATAAAGCTCCCCTTTCTTTAATTTAATCTCAATATAGATCCCTCTGTTCTGTTAAGGAATTATAGGTTTGTTAATGAACATCTGAGAACAAAAAAAGCAGACAGGTCAGGGATAAAATACTACTGGGCTTAACAGGGAACTGTTATCAATCATGCAAAAGTTGAAAAGGTTTTGGCTAAATTCAAACCTCCCAAGACAAGCTTGGATTACCACCAATTTACAGCCAATGACAGGATGAATCAGAAACCAGCTTATGGTAACTCAGAGGAAACAGCTCAGGTAATAGAAATCCTCACATTACAGTTATTTTGTATATTCTTAACCAATCTTACCTTCATAGAAGAGTTTTATCAAGAAATCTGTACTAAATTCATATGAAGCACAATTTGCTCTTTGGGACAAGCCGTGGAGTCTAATTTTTTAGATGTTTTAGAATGAATCTACAGTAATAATCTTTAAAAAAATATATTTCTAATGTAAATGTAGATTTAAAGATATTTTAGCTATCAAAGCATCCATGTATTACTCTTGGCTACAGTAATAACCGTAATTAGTCAATGGTTTGCTTCTTTTCTCTTGTAGTGCCTTTTAGGGAGACCCCCTCCTACACCAACCGTCGCCGTGTTGTGATAGGCACCCTGCCCTCACCCCGTTCCTTGCTGCGCTCTGCGAGTGACAATAACCTGAATGGTGACCATGATCACATCCACCCTCAGCGCCCTCGAGAATCCCGTGGCCGCCCGGGTCACTCCCCTGTTCCTTCACTGCGCAGTCTCCCAGCTTTTGGGCAACAGCACAGCAGCCTCGGAGAAGTGAGAATATTTAAAAAAGAGAGTGTTAAAAGCAAGATTAATGTCAGTCTAAAAGGTCGTGGTTATTTTTCTATCATTAAAATAATCATGTTTTAATCTTTCCTCCCTGCTTTTTGTTAGAGTCGTCACGGAGAAATCCCTGACAGCAGTCTCCAGAGCACCGGCAGCTCTAGATCCTCCCATTCCCGCTCACCATCTTTACATCACATGCATGAGGAGGACAAGCCAGTCCCCAGACGTTCCCACAGCCATGGCTATCCTCATGGACATGGACGTGGAAGACTCAGGTCCGTAACAATCCCCTCTGCACACTTCTTTCTGTTTACACAGACAACTTTTGATAACTATTGTAAATGTTTTTCATCTCTTCCCTAAATGATCTCACCCATGCCAGTCTTTTCATGAATTCACACTGTTTATTTGTGACCTGCCTTATAATAATGTACCTACTTTGATTTTTAAAACAGTTTTAAAAAAGCCAAGTGTCCCATGTGATGTGTCTGAATCATTTGTTAGTCACTGGTAGCGTTGCATCTTATACCATCTGCTCCACTATTGGGAATAACCATGACTGGTAATAAGCAGTAAGCAATCTTCATTTAATCATAAGTCATTTGCATGTCGCATACATGAGGATGGAACCCATTAGATGTTGATGAACTAATAAAGCTTTATGATAACAGGCTGACAATCACAGACATGTGTATGCCATGTTTAAACAAGAATCCCTATTTGTTTAGCAAGCAGAGCTGATATTCAGTGTTTGTCCCACCAAAAGGACAGAAAAAATACAGCTGTTTAAAATAAATGTCAGTGTAAAGGTTTTAATGTGTATAAAGCCATTTCCACACAGCAGTATTTAATGGTGCTTGCACTGTGCTGTGCATTGTGAAGGAAGCTAATAATATCCCTTGGGATGAACTTAAATCAGCCAGTTTTGGATCTCTAGACATGATTTTATCTGAGCTAGTGATTTATGTAGCGTTGTCTTGTCAGTTAATGGTTGAACAAATCTCCTGTGTCTTGTGCTAAACTCATAGATGAATAGAACTAGGTCACATCTCAAGGAACAACATTACACATTTATTATTGGTTAAGAACTTTTTAAATATAGTGACAAATTCTGAAATATTACCTACATGCAAGTTGTCAGGGAGAGGTGGACTAGTGGTAGGCATTTATTGGATCCTACTCTGCTCTGCAAAAAACATCTAGAAATGAGTCAAAATGTCTTAAAGGAAAATTCCGGTTTTTAACACTTTTAGCCCATTTTCTGTAGTGTCCAGGATGAAATCGAATGATCGACACCAAAATTTTGACGATTGGTCCTGTCTCTGCTATTTGGCTCATGCAGAATCCCCCCCTGGCTGCTTCAGAATGGCTTCCATAGTGCATGTCCGATAATGTCCTTAAAACAACCTTAAACGTTCTTTTTTAAAATATGCTACTCACCGGGTCGTCAGCGCTGTTCAATGACGTTCCAAAAAAAGTTTCGTAAAGAAAAAACGTTCCTGTAGTGTTTTATTTAGCATTTTGTAAATCCCATTGAGTTCTGTTGGAATAGTCAATATCCCTCCGCCACCGGAAACGGAAATGGGGCCTGTTTACGCTTAGTTGTAGTCTTTTCGCAAGGCCCAAGTGTTTCTGCTTCACTCTGTGTACTCCGACGTCGAGGTGCTAACGTCTCTGTTAAACACTTTAAAAAACTCTGAAAATGGAATACGAAAGGTGGATTCTTGAGGAGGACATATTCATATACATTCCCAAAGTATAGAGACATTGTCGCCAACTAGTGGTCTGGAGTGTGCAACGCTTCAGATTCGAACGGGAAGCGGAAGTTTATAAGCGGTTGTGATGTATCGGAAAAAATAGTTCTGGGATTTACAAAATGCTAAATAAAACAAGACAGGAACGGTTTTTCTTCACAAAACTTTTTTTGGAACGTCATTGAACAGCGCTGACGACCCGGTGAGTAGCATATTTTAAAAAAAAGAACGTTTAAGGTTGTTTTAAGGACATTATCGGACATGCACTATGGAAGCCATTCTGAAGCAGCCAGGGGGGGATTCTGCATGAGCCAAATAGCAGAGACAGGACCAATCGTCAAAATTTTGGTGTCGATCATTCGATTTCATCCTGGACACTACAGAAAATGGGCTAAAAGTGTTAAAAACCGGAATTTTCCTTTAAATTAAATGTATTTACCCTTAATTTGAGTAGGTAAATAAGATTAATTGCCAATGGGATGAAGATATTTACTCTTAAAATAAGATAATTAGATAATATGCACTTAAAATAAGACAACAAATTTGTTTTTTCTTATTTTAAATGTGAATTGTCTTATTCCATTGGCAGAGTGTCTCACTTACCCCCTAAATTCAAGAAAAAATGCATTTATTTGAAGAAAAAATTACTTATGTAGATTTTGTTTTTTCCAGTGAGGTTCTGAGTTCAAGCCCCACTCAAATAGAATACCACTCTGGGTCCCTGAGTAAGACCCTTAACCCCCACACTGCTTCGCTGCACAATGGCAACCCACTGCTCCCCAAAGGGGATTGCTTAAATGCAGAGAGTTAATTTTGTTTCTTTGTACTTGTGACAGTGTAATGACAATGAAGTTGAATTCCATTCATTCTTGGGGATTGGTGGCCTAATGGTTAGGCACTTGCACTTGGATCCCAGAGGTTTTGAGTTCAAGCCCCACTCCCATTGACGGCCACTCTGGGTTCCTGAGCAAGTCCCTTAACCCCACACTGCTCCCCTGGGTGCCGCACAATGGTAGCCCACTGCTCCTAGGGGGATGGATTAAATGCAGAGGGTTAATCTTAGCAGCGTACTGACAATAAAATTGAATTCTTCTTCTATTCTTCTAATAAAAAAACTACTATTAATTTGAAACTTGCTTAACTCAGGTCGATGTTTTTAGGTCGGAGTGGTAAAAGGTTATCAAGATTTTGAAAAAGAGATTAAATTGGTTTTCAAGCGAACCCAACAGCCACAGTGACATTTACGTACCCTTCACTTCATCTGTTAAGAGATGCTGTTCTTAACTTTAGTTGAAAAGCAGGCGTTTTAAAAAGGTTGCCAAATATTGACACCCAGTGTAAATTGCCATCAAAAACATAGCTTTTATAAACAGCAATATCCTAGTTCACATAGAAAGTCACTGAAATAGAAATTTCAAATTGAGTACATTTAAAATTTAAATCATGCAATTTGAAATCCAATTCGAAAATCCTCTTCTAATAGCACATTTTAAATTGAGTTATTAAAAGGAACAGAAAGTTGTATTCATTAATCCATTATTATTTATTGTAATTAAATATTGAAACATATTACCTAATCCTATTTCTAAATGGAGATTCATGAATCTGTTTATCAATATCTTTCCTAATCATTCATTTACCAATCTCTGATGTTGCTGCTGTTTTTAAATATCCATTACTGTAAAAATGCCCATAGCTGTATGTTGGTTATTTATTCTGAAGATGCAACATTTTATATTCTTAAAACACTTTACAGTACAGTATTTCATTGTTCACATTTTAGCTATTCATATTATTATATTCTTATACATTTTTCTCAGGTATTTACTTTACTCTTTACTGCTGTAAACACCAGAATTTCTCCACTGTGGGACAATGCAGGGATTTTCTATTCTATTCTATTTAAAAAGGTTATTCCTCATACTATTTTAATTTTTCTTTTTCAGTTCGCAGTTTTAAATCCTTCTTGAAATTATATTAAAATTTTTCTTTCACCCACTCCATTTACCCGTGACCCTTCTTTTCCCTCAGCACACTGTAGTTAAGCAAGCAGTCAAACTGTTATTGGTTAGACTGACAAACTTGGTTAATAAAATGACCAACAAGGAAGCTGGTTACATCTGAGGAGCAACTACGATTGTTTAACCCTAACTGGTTAATCCTGATTAATCAGTACAAACCAACCAAAGTGGTACATGGATCAAATAGCCACCTAGAATTATGGTTCATAGACTCAGAAAATGCTTTGTGTATATAGAGTGCGTAAAACAATGTGTTTTTCTCAGTAAATATATTTTTAGAGGCTCCATTGACATGACATTTTCACAAGATGCCGGTCGGTAACAATCATAAAATCCACACATACAAAGAAATCAAATCATAGATTTCCAGAAATTAGGTTATGTGTAATAATGTGGAATGGCAAATGAAAAAAAATATTGAACTCGTGAAGAAAGGAAGGCAAAATCTCTCAGTAAATAGAAAGCAGTCCTGCCTCTTGTCAGTGCGAATCAACTGATTCAGTACCAAATGATGGCCTATAAAAAGGTATCTCTGGTATCACACAAGACTGATGTTTCTCGACTGACTTGACTGACTCAACCACCATGGCCTGTATGTATGCTCCACAAGCAAGACCCTAAAGCTGAGAAAAAAAGCATGTTGCAGCTCATTTAAAGTTTGCTGCACAATATTTAGACAAGCCTGTAAAATACTGGGAGAGTATAGAATGGTCAGATGAGAAAACAATTTTACTCTTTAGATGCCATAATACACATTATGTTTGGAGGTCAAATGGCACTGCACATCACCCCAAAAGCACCATACCAACAATAAAGTCTGGTGGTAGGAACATCATGGCGTGGGGATGTTTTTTAGCATATGTCACTGGCAAACGTAAAATTATTGATGGAAGGATGAATGGAACAATGTACATAGACGTTCTTGATAAAAATCTGCTGCCTCCAGGAAGATGAAGATGAAACATGGGCGGACATTTCAGCAAGACAATGACCCAAAACAGCCAAACAAACTCTCGGTTGATTTCAGAGAAAGAAAATAAAGCCCTAAATGGCCCAGCCAACCACCTGACTTGAATCCAGTAGAAAATCTATTGAAAGAGTTAAAGATTAGAGTTAAGAATTCCATGAAACCTTCAAGATTTGAAGGCTTTGTAGGGAAGAATGGGCCAAAATCACACCTGAGCAATGCATGCAACTAATTTCTCCTTTCAAGAGGAATCTTGATGCTGTCAATGCCAGCAAAGGCCTTTTTTAAAAGTATTTTTAAAAATTTCAGTAAGTGTGTTTAATACTTATTCACTAAGCCATTTAACTTTAATACACATAACTTAATTTTTGGATGTCTATGATTGGATTTTGGATTGCATGAATCTTTACCAACATCTAGTGAAAATGTCATGTCAATAGCACCTCTAGAGGTACCGGTATATTTACTGAGAAAAATGGTGATGTGTTCAATACTTATTTCACCCGCTTATATAATATAGCATCAGCATTGCAAAGACATTAAGAAACAGATATTCTCTTTAAACTGTTGGTTATTTTTTTTCATCCAAAGGTTATTTCTACGTAATTAAGAGAATATCTTAATAAAAAATATGAAATAGTTGGACCAGTATGACTTCTGGATTTAATAGCCTCATCTGAACATAGAGACGAGGCACTACTCCAATGTTGGAGCAGAATTTATAAAGTAAGGAGAATGTGTATTAAGTTAAATATGACCAGCTGGTCTTGATAGCCAGAACCTGCATCCAACTGAGAGTGCTGCTTTCCTTGTTTCTTTTTTTTCTGTTATGATACTCCACCCTCCTTCACTGTCTGACCTCCTGTTTATGACAGTGGTAATTCTAGAAGCATTTCAGCCAAGGGAGTGTGAAATTAGCCTAGATGATCATCAGCCTGGTCAACAGCAGAGTCCTGTGAAATCACTACCATTTCCCTCCTCCCTCTTTGTGTAAAGGTTTCTTAAGGTTCTAGCTCTTAGTCCTATTGTAGGGAAAAGTTCAGATAAAACCAAGTGTCCTTTGAGACAGTAAAAGTAAAGATGGGTAAAGCTTACTATTGTGCAGTTCATTAAAGCAGATACAAACAGAAATGTCAATAAAAGAGCATTAAAATCTTTGTATTTGGCTATAACAATTAGTCTGTTTATTGCAGTAGACAATTAAATTTGAAATATTACTAGATGGTGACATTTTAATGAACAATTTTATTAGAAAAACATTTTTTATGACATAATATTTAAATTTGCCATTTTAAGGTGCCTTATCAGTGTGCCAATGTTATTAATCTCCTAAGGAACAATGTTTTAATGTCTCTCTCCATAAACTAAGTAATTCAATGTCTCAGTTGTGTGTCATTTGATAAAAACTTCAGATCATTTGGGGATTCCCCCCACACCTAGAAACATGTTGTTATCTTGTTAGTACAGAAACCCACCAGAAGCATAAGAAATATCTCCTTTTTTTTATATTCCAAGAAGCTGATTTACCAGGGCTTATCACAAAATGTCTAATGTGCTGTAGAGGTGATAGACCTAACTCAGTGTAACTACATTGAATACACAGAGCAGAAACAGCTACTGGCTCGAATAAAGAATATACAAAAAAAGCAACCAATCAATTTTAGATGATATGTCAAAAAGATAATTTCCAGAAGGTATGTGAAGTTCACAGTGGACAGCTCACAAAACCACAGGTCTGCATTAAACAACACTAACAGTGTTAGCCAGGCTACCGGCTACTCAACTCACATAACGGTAACATTAGGTCCATAACAGTAACATTGGGTAACATTGCTGTTACAGAGTCTACTAATGTGAGCAGCAACACTGATTATTTGGCCTATCTTAAATTAGTAACATTAAGCAAAGAGGTCTCCTTATGGTGGAAGCCAGTAATTGCGACTCAACATGTTGTGCATCATTTGAGTCAGAATTGAACATCTAAGTCTGACTTTTCTGACTGAGTTTTATTTAAAAAATGCCCTTCAGTAGGAACAAAGCCAGCTCCAAGTCCAACTGGAGCGGCCTTTGCTCTCTAAGTGTTCTCCACCTTTGAAACCAGCGGCCAATGTTAATCCTAGTGTTCTCCTTTTTCTTATCTGAAACCTTTGTCAAAGATCATTGTTGTGTTCTTTGGTACTAATGAGTCCTTAATGTCTTCAAGTGAGCGATTTGGTCCGCTGAATGTAATGTCTGCCATGTTGCTCCTATGCTACGGTGGTAAGTCCTGAGTGGCAGCTGTTCACATGCACACAGATACACTCATAGCCTGGCTATGTAGACAAGGAACTGGAGAACAACACCGAAATTGAGTGTGACATTTTACCTTAGCCTTTCTGAAAAGATACCTTTGTTTCTTCACAAAACAATTGTTTAGCTCTGTTAATCTAAAATAATTACATTTTGCTTATTGCTCCTTTAAAGGTGTTCGTTGGAAGCTTTATTAAAACAAAACAAGGTTGGTAAAGATCCGGAAGAATGCCAAACTGTTCTGTTTTCTCACACCCTTTTCAACACTCCTTGCTTCTGGCAGTGTTTGCATTAGTCACAATACAGATTAGTGGCATGAGGGTTATTTGTACTACCTTAACACAGCTAAAGAGCCAAGGAAATGGAGATGAAAGAAATTGAATTTAGGGACCAAAGAGGCTGTAGAGATAAACTCCCTCAGCTTTAACTGTGGTTGGTTTAATCACATAAGATTACTCAGGATAATGATAGATTACTTGCTACTCAACCTAAATCTTTAAATGATAAGGCTTTTTGGATGAACTTCTGTGTACTCTGTGAGTCTAAAATAAACTATCCAACCAATATTAAGATGACAAATTGCAGTCCTGCACCCAAGTACAGATTTTCGATATAAGCCATGCCTCAAAATAATGCAAATAATCATGACAATTGCAGATTAACCCCAAATACTTTCTCTATTGCTTATTTGCACATCCAGTCAGTTAGAGCAATGTAAGCAACCTCCTTATAATTCAGTGTAAAATATGTTTAGTTTATTTAACAGGGACAGTGTACAGAATACATTAATCTTAAAAGAAGGGATGTCTTGTACCAGAGTTAGCTATTGCCGGTTCAGTCCATTGTCCCTGGGAAAGTGGACACTTTTAAGAAACACACTACAGAACATAGTACATTTATCCTAAAATATTAAGAAATACTGTAAATATAAATATACCCATAGCCAGTTGTAAAATTGTTAGATTTGCTGGACTGATGCTGAGATAGTTGGTGAACAAGAATATACCTCTTTAGATTAGTTGACAACAGGTTTCTGTCTATACAGCCACTTTCAGACTGTCTGGGATCTGACTCCACTGTCTGCTGCTCTTAAAATAAAAAGCAGTTTGTCTAAAGGCAGCGGGTCGTTGTGGAATGGCGCATAGTCTGTGGGTCGTGGAGCGAGATATTCGAGATACATGATCAGAAAAAAGGTTTAATGAATTGTTTCTGCGGGATTGGAGCAGTATTATTGACTTTTAAAGACTGTTCCTTTTATTTTTGTAACAGATTAAATTATCAAAACTAAGGATTTTGTATTTGCAGAGAATATTACAGTGATGGTAATGGAGAGGTTTTTTATCAAGTATCTTCAGAGCTTGATTATAATGCAATCCCAGAGGTTTGAGTGTTGTGTCATTGGCCTGAGACAAGCAAGAAAAAAACAGGAAGTAAAGGGAGGAATGATCATAGAATTGAAGTATGTAAAACCTTAAATTTTTAAGATATTTGTGATGTGTCTAAATGATCATAAATTATATCTAATTTGAAAATAAAGTTTGTGGAATGTATGTTTGGAATGTATGTTATCTGTGACTGGAGGGAATTTGATCAAAAACTTTATTTTTTGAAACCATTTCTATTGTTTTCAAAACACAATTGAGGTTTCTGATTTTTGGCATAAAGACACCTTTATGTTGCAGTAAGCCTGAACATCTCAATATTTACTCTTGTTAAACTAGAATTATTTCTTCAAAAGTCTTCTGTTAGATTTCCATCTATGCAAGAAATGTCACTGCTGTCTCTGCTGGGTTTAATACATGTAGTCTTATGCTTGCTGCTACTCAGTTATATTAATTTTTTTGCTCTAATATGATACACTCAGTAGCTTTGATGTTTTTTTTTTTATTTGATTATTCATATCCCCCAAAGTCTTCTCTTGGATAGTTTTATTGAACTTTAAGGTCAAATATAGCCTGATAAACCAGACTTAATTGGAGATTAAACATGTAATTTAGTCTGGCCCCTATGAATGAGACATCAGAAGATTGTTGATGAGAACAACACGTTGTCTTTCAATCGCTCTGACCAATGAGCACAACTGTCTGTGACGTAGTAAGCACGACGGAAAGCTGGTGGGGGAGTGTAAACAAACAGCCTGTCGGTAAAACGGCGAATATGTCCCTCTTAAAAATGAATGAGCATGGAGCCTCTTCCTGCTCATGTTTCAATAAAAAGCCCAAGTCTAATCCTTCTAAAACTGATTAGAAAGCTGAGTCAAATGAGAACTGTTCAATAGTTGTTGCCATCTTCCTTGTTGTGCTTTCTTCAGCATCATGCAGCTTTGTCGTCACACCCTCAAAACCTCGCCCACTTTGCATCCAGAAATTCAAAACACATCTCTGCGTTGTGATTGGACAGCCAGTTCCAGGGCCTGAGGAATTGATAGAGGCTAGACCACTCGCAGGCAAAAATTATTTTGGCCGCTCCACCCACGGGCTCTCCACCCACAGGTTTCTGTCAGTTCTCAGAGGTCATATTTTAAATGAGCTCCTCTAGCTTTTTCCGTGCCATATCCAACGCCTTATTGTTAGGGACCTATTGATGACCTCTGCAGGAAGTCTTCAAAATTATAAAGAACTTAATATTTGTTGTATCAGCCATGTGTTTGTTATATAAGCAGGCAAGTAGATGTGTTTTTAGACCACTACTTATTAAAGCCTGGACCCAATTTTTTAACCTTTTGCTCTCAAGGAATATTTTAATGCTTTCTGAGAACAACAACACAAATAGAGGAAACAAGGGGCAGCAGTGATAATGTTTCAATCAATAACTAAATATCTTCCATAAAAGATGTAGTTTGCTTAACCAAGCTACTTCTTTTGTACAAGTTTAAGATACAGTTGTGTTTGTTTTTAGAAGGGAAGATTTGCTGTATACGACCATAAAATGACCTCTCTACATGAAAAATACACAATCTCCTTTTTCTCTAATAGACATAAACACTCCTATGTTAGGGAAGAAAGAATGACAGACCACAGATTCATTGATGTGCAGCAAGGCAAGGGCAGACTGAGGATCATTAGAAAGCAAAGTGTTATGCTGATTATCATTGCGCAACCCACCTTAGAGGTAGGCTATTTGAGGAAAGAACCATTTACCCTGGAGGGCAAGACAGTCATGCGTACAAACACTCATTGAAGCGGCTTAATTTGATAGCATCTGGGAAAATGACAATAAATGTCATTTTCAGGTTTGTCTTCAGATGTATGTGGTTATTTTATCAAATAAACTCAAACTCATGCAGCTGGCCTCTTACTAAACTGCTCAAATTATGACACATATATTAAACTACAGGCATTAAAAGTAATTATAGGTTAAGTAGAAAACAGAAACAATGCGTTAAAGTTTAACTTTGTGTTTTTTCAATCCGAACCGCCCCTGCAATTTTCTATAAATCCATATCAAAATTTGACTTTTATTTTCCTTAATCTCTTCTTATAAAAAAACAGTTAGATAAATTGTAACTCACCCTATGGGAAAACATAACAACACCCTCATGCAGGCTTTGAAAAATGCCACCCAAGATATAAGTCCCAAGAAACCCTTAGAGGCGAGGCTAATTGTGAAGATGAATTCTGGGGGTTTAGTAGCATAGTGGTCAGGATGGGAAAAAGTGGCAGGTTGTTCAAGTTTAGACTTATTGATGCATAAAAGGTGAACAGAGCTACACTGGTAGTTACACTACCATTTTTCTACCCCCTTGACAGCGGATGTTGAACGAGACTTTGTAAAGCACAGTGGGCCAGAGCCTCATAGTTCAAGCTACTTGCTTCAAAGTGCTGAGTTTGCCCAAACCTAATGGGGTGTAGGGCAGGATAACCCGACACGGCTAATGTCTGAGTGAGTTTTATTCATACCTGAACACAGGGCTATAAAAAAGCTTGCATAAGTGACATACAGTAAGTGTGTACCAGCATGAACCTTTTTAATCAATGAAAAAATATAACTGGAATAACCACCGTCATTGTTGGGTACATTATTTAAAAATTAGCTATGTTTATGTATTTAGCAGATGCTTTTACCCAAAGAGACTTACAAAATAGACACATTTTTAGACACATTAAACTAGTTTTATATTAATTACTTCTCCTAAAAAGAAACTGGGTTTATCTCTCAGTTATTGCTCAATCAGATTAAGTAGTAGGGAGGCAACTAAGCGGTTTGTTTTTTATGATCATAAATCTTGATGAATTTGTAAGACTTTCCTATTATCTAAACTTTAAATATGAATGAAAGCTCAGTTATTAAATATAGAATGACTACTTTTTAATTTTTTTTTATATTTTATTTATTTTTTTAATAAAAATAATATAATAAAAAAGAATGACTACTTTTTGATAAATAAAATATCTATTTACAGCTGAATACATTGCTCAGTGATTAACACCATTTTGGTGTGTGTGGAGGGTTAAGTGAACCTTCAATTGCGATATATTTAAATAGTTGTGGTGATAATTTTTCACCTTTATAATAAAATAACAATGAAGCAAATTAAATTCAGAACTTGATATTTATATGCATTAAGTATATCTGTGTAAAAATAACAGTACACTACTATACAAGTGCATTCAATAAAAAGCAATGTGTAGATAAACTAAGGCAGCCAATTGTCAGTGTTGCTGTTGGTGAGAGGATGTGAAGAGCTTGGATTGGATTGGAGGTGCTTACAACATAACAGACGTGTATTAAGTCTTTGTCCCTAGACATAATGAGAAAATCACAGGAGCATTTAGCCTTTGATTATTTAGAGCTCTTCGGGTTTAGGAACACCATCATTAAATCTGCAGATCTCTTAGCCGTCGCCTCACACCTCTCTACTCTCAATGTGTTTGTGCAATCATTTCATGCCAACACCCGCCCACATTATGTCCCCTCAGCCAATCAGAATCATGTCTGTCTTAGTCTGACCTCCTGCTTTGTCTCTGCACATAGAAAGCTTGGCCTCCCTGCATCAGAGAACATTTATGAGTCTCTTTGATTGATTATTATAGTAAGACGTTTAGGCTGCAAGTAAAAATGTTAAGAAAATGTGAAAAGGAATTGGTTAGATAACTGTTGCTGAAAAAAACCTTTGTTACTAATGATATTATTTTGTAATTCCATTACTCCGAGCAGTGGTCTGCATTGAACCTCTTAAGACAGTACCAAGAAAGCTTGAGACATATTTTGCAGTACTAAAAAAAATAACTCTGATTAAAACAAAAAATACACAGTAATATAAAAAATAGGACACCATTGAGCTACTTTAGAATACAATAGAATAGAATAGAAAATCCCTTTATTGTTCCACAATGAAATTCAGGTGTTAAAGCAGCAAAAAGGTTATAGTAAAAGTGGACACAAAAATTTGGACCTTAGAAAAGTGTATAAAAATAACATAATAGTGAAGAGTTAAAAAAATAAACAAATAAAATGCTGAACTACAAAGTGTTTTTACAATATAAAAATTGTGCATCTGGATAATAAATAACCAATATGCAGCTTTGGACATTTTTAAAGTAATGCAAGTAAGACAGCTCCATAGAAGATGGCTGATGCCACAACAGGGCCATAGAAGGTCTTTAGACTGCACTTCAAAAAACATTCTACAGTTTACATGCAAAAACAGTTACACCTAAAAGTATATGTATGGATATCCATTAAAAACTAACTCAGAATATTTGTAAGCACCAAATTGCAGTTGGGTCATCTGTAAACACTTAACAGAAAGGATAATCAAATC
>NW_015150697.1:436837-446548 GCF_000732505.1 Cyprinodon variegatus
CTGGCTGCAGGTGAGCCCCTGATTGTTGGAATGGAGACAGGAGTGGTGATGGCAAGACAGGCTTATATTAGCATTCTTTGGCTAATCCAGGGAGTAAGAACAAAATTGTGCTCTGTGGAGAGTGTGTGTTCCTGAAGGCTTTTCTTCAGCCTACAGAAAAAAAAATCAACAGGTTTTAACTGAGGCTCAACAGAAACACACATTTTTTATATTAAAAAGTCATATTTCTCGGTTATGACTTCTTTGAAATAGTTAAACAGTATTCAAATATCTGTAATAAACTAGGTTTCAATTCAATTGAATTTAATTATATAGCAACAATTCACAACACATGTCATCTCAAGGCACTTTCCAGTTCACCAGATCATACAGTCAAATCAATTCAAAGTTTTCTATCTAAGGAAAACCAGTTGATTGCATTGACTCATTGACTCGAATGCAATCCCTCACACCAAGCATGCTTGTAGCGACAGCGGAGAGGAAAAACTCCCTTTTAACAGGAAGAAACCTCCAGCAGAACCAGAACTCAGTGTGAGCGGCCATCTGCCAAGGCCGACTGGGGTTCAAGAAGACAGAAGCAGAGATACAAAAAGCAGCTGTAAAAGGCGGCCCCGTCCAGGAAACACACAGCCAGGCAGACGAACTCCGAGCCAGCTCCCATGTCAAAGGATGTAGAGAGCACTTTCAGCCAGTCACAGTCAGAGAAACAGGACTACACTTGAAAACAGGCCGATCTGCAACATCTATAAACAAGGATTTGAATGGTGTTGTTAGGTTATCATGTGTGGTGTAAAGGATTCCATTTGCTATTTAGAGCCTGCTTAAATGTGAAATGCACAAAAATACTGGTATGCATATCAAAAAATATGTGAATTTTTGTTCATGGTATGTTGAGTTACTTGCAAAAGACAAGAAAAGAATTTCAAATAGGTCCAACATATCTTACACAAATTTTTCTTCTGTCACTTGAAAATATCGAGGGAAATATTTGAAATGTTTACTAAAGTCAGGTTTTTGCTTGACATGGACAGGTCAACTTTGCAAACCATGGTGGATGAGCGACAGCTGCTACCGGTTAGGGTTTGCATACATAAACATCTAGAGCTGTAGTTCCCAAACCCTGGTACTTACTGTAAGTACTGCCCTGCCTGTTTTAAGCCAGTGTTAAGACATACTGCCTTGCATGTTTTTAGCTGCTCCTCTGCTTCAACGCACCTGATCCAGATGACTGTAGCTTAACAAAGCCTGTTAATTTGCTATCGATTGATATCACGTGTTTGAAGCCTGGGAAACATCTAAAACATACAGGGCAGTGTGCCTGGGGGACCAGGGTTGAAAAACACTGTGACGTCTCTCTGTTGCAGCAAACCTGATTCCAATTAGATAGACTACTCAGCAACCATCAGTGCTGCAGATGGCTGATTCATTTAAGCCAGGTATGTGGTAGCAAAGAGTAATCTAAAACATGCAGGGCAGTGATACATGAGGAACAGGATGGAGAATCACCCATCTAGAGACACCTTAGGATTTGGCACATAAATATCACTACGATCAACACATTTAGAAAAACTCTTGAAGAGAAATGACTGTCAGTCTTAAATGACACAAAGAGGATTTAAAGGATTTAAAATGTTGGAAACAGCTGTGTTTTTTACTTCTGCATGTGATGTTGTAAGCTTGGAGCCGGTACAATACTATCCCTCCAGGAGCCGAGCAGAATATCAGATTCACGTGTAAAATCCACAAAGATTTTAAAAGCTGTTGACGCTGTGTTCCTGTATGTGTATTAAGCATATCTCAGGCTTTGGGCAGTTAACTATGTATAAAGTATTTACTGAATTTTTGTGTTCACTGGCTACATATTCTATATGTCATAATACGTAATACTACTGGCATGCTTATCCAGTTTGTAGGGTCAGCAGTTTACAGGCAGACATTATGTAAAAAACAAAAAACGTATTGAGTAGATATACTGTTGCTGCATTCTCCATTTGTAAGTTACACAAGGTTTTTATGGCACAACATTTAACCATTTTAGTTGATTTACCATATTATATTGGAAACTAGAAACATTAATGTATTTATGAGGGAAGTACAGTATGTTCTTGGATCGAATAAATGAAAATCAAATTAGGCACGTCAGAGAGTTTGTGAGGTACATTGATATGCTTCAAAAGATATCCTAAAAAACATTAATACTCTTAAAAAGTAGGGTCCATTTGTATTGCATAGCATATTTGCATGTCTCAGAATTCTACGACCCAAAGAGCCATTTTCCAATAACAGTTTCTACGTTTTCAAATACAAAGTGTGAGCAATTTGCTCCATATCCAAGTTGTTTTGATGGATATACTTAGAGAAGAATTATCTAAATACATGCATATCTATGACAATTCTCCATTAATGTGATGTAGATTAGGTTGAAAAGTCTTTGAAATGATATATTTGCCAAAGTCAAGGTAACTGTATACACTGTTTTGTGCAAGTATTTAGCCCACTTGAATTTTTTTTACCTTTCGCCATATTTCAGGCTTCAAACATAAAGATAGAAAATTTTAATCCTTGTTGAAAATTAACAAATGGGACATAATCATAAAGTGGAACGAAACTTCCACTGAAGAGTGGTGCTGAATAGTATTTTTGAGGTCTGTTTAAAGCACAGAGAGCATCATGAGGAAGAAGGAACACACCAGGCATGTCCGAGATACTGTTGCTGAAAAGATTAAAGTCGCATTGGATACAAAAAGGTTTCTCAAGCTATAAACATCCCAAGGAGCACAGTGCAAGCGATAATATTGAAATGGAAGGAGCATAAGATCACTGCCAATCCCGATCGTCACTCTAAACTTTTAGATCAAACAGGAAGAAGACTTGATCACAGATGTAGCCAAGAGGCCAATGATGCCTCTCGATGAACTGCAGAGATTTACAGCTGAGATGGGAGACACTGTCCATAGGAGAACAATCCGTCGTATACTGCACAAATCTGACCTTTATGGAAGAAAGCCATTTCTTTGAGATATAAGTAAAAAGTCTTGTTTAAAGTTAGCTACAAGACACCTGGGAGACACAGCAAACATGGAAGAAGGTCCTCTGGTGAGATGAAACCAAAATCAAAGTTATTGGCAACAATATAAAATGTTATGTTTGGTGTAAAAGCAACACAGCTCATCATCCTAAACGCCCAACCCCCACTGTCAAACATGGTGGTGGCAGCATCATGGATTACATAAAATTTTCCAAATTTCGACTCCTGATCTCACCAGCACTCTGTCATGGCTAACTTCCTTCACAACATCAGTTTGAATATAATTTAACATGTCACCTGTTTTCTGAATGAGCAGTTAGAAAAAAATTAACTCACAGCAGAGGCAAACATACACATGATTAAGTTAATGCATAAAATGCTGATTTTATTGAATATATGTGTGATCGCACAATAAAACTGTTTATCTTTTGTATGAAAGAGACACTTGAAACAAATGTTTGATTGCACATGCAGTAGAATGTTGCTGAATGCAACTTACACAGTGGCAGAGATGAAGATGAATGAAGACTGGGCGGAGCTCTGCTGCTGCTGTATTAGAATGCATTGCTTGGGAGAGAGGCAGGAAAGAGAGAATGGGGATGCAGTATGAAGAAATGTAGAGGAGAAGGATGAAAACAGGTGAAATGGAAGAAAGAGAGAGAGGGAGAGATGGAGGAAACGAGAATGAGTCTGGAGCGACAATTAAACCAAATGGGCTAGAGCCTTTTCTCCCCCCACCCTACCCACTACCCCACTGCACACAAATATACATGCAGACAGACCCACACACACACACACACGCACACATCCTCACGCAGCATGCCAAAGGGAGCTATGGCGCATGCACCCTTTCGGAGATAGGCAGAAGGAGATCAGTTGAGGTCTGGGACTGGTGTGTGTCAGCGATGTATTAGCGACATGCTGGTGGTGGCGTATGCCCTGCCTGTGAAGGTGCAATGTTAGCGAGAGAGGAGGGGGCTGTTTTTGCCTCGATGCACAGCTAGAATGCACATAGTGGACTTGTGGCATGTGAGTGTGAGCGAGCCACCAAAACGGAGGGGAGCCACGGAGAACAGCTGCAACAGCATTGCTAGAGTGTGTGTGAGTGTGTGTGAGCGTATGTGTGAGGGGTGGAGGGGAGAGGAGAGGCAGACACGGCGGGACTCCGGGGAGAGGGAGTTGGGGAGCAGATCTAACCTCTCTCCTCCACAGCAGGAGAACCTGGACCCAAGGACAAGCCAGGATCTGTAGCCCAACCTGGAGCATCTGGAGTGGGGGCACACAGGAGATGTCTATCTTTTGAATGGACTTCTATTGGAACCTAAACTCAGGATGTGCTTAACTAAAAGGGGCTGCCAGTTGGACCTGATAAATCCATGCAGGAAAGAAAACAGGGATATTTCTCTTTCTGGTACATATTTCCTCTCCTACCTCGAATAGGATGCGAGAGAGAGGGGACACCTAAGAGAGACAGGGGTAAGAGAGAGCAAGAATATTGGTTCTTCTACTGAAGAAGGAAGAGGGAGAGGAAAATAGTGTCTGGGAGGAGAATACAATCCTCTCATGACTCTCCTGTGGAACAGTGACTGTTGTTTGCCAGGTACTTAGGCATGTCTATGAATCCCTCCCTGGGAACATTAACAACCAGGGGTTGTCACCAGGTCGCTGTCCCATTGACAACCATGTCAGTGACAACCGGCTTCAGTTACCAGCTCCCTGGAATCACCACAGTAACATATGTGTTTGTTTACAGCCCTGGCTCAGTGCAGCGAGACCCAAGCCCACCACATCACACCCCTCCTGCACTGACAGGCCCTCGTGGGCCCAAACGGAAACTCTACAGTGCTGTCCCAGGACGTACCTTCATTGTGGTCAAACCCTACTCCCCACAGGGGGAGGGAGAGATCCAGCTCAACCGTGGAGAACGAGTCAAAGGTAAGTAGTCAATTGTGATGTTTTGCTTAATTATTCATTACTTAATCTACTTTAGCTGATTCATTATTATGGTTATGAATACTTTATATACTGAAGTAAGGTTCCTGTTTCTACTTTTATGGTGCCTGCTGGTGGTCTGCTTCCCCCAGAAAATTCTGTGACAATATGTGGCTTACAGTACATGAATGTATGGTGGCTCCAGAGTATAAGATGTTTACTTTTGTTCTCTCATTTATCTCAGATAGACACATCATTACCTTACTTTCAGCCTTGAAGTCATTTCAGTGATGTTTGAGCTTGAGATTGTGAATGACCATTTCATTGTCTTTTTTTAAATGTGCTGTTTTTCACTGTTATTGCTGGCTCTCCTTTCATGGGCTTGTGTGTGTGCTTTTGTCTCCATTCATGCTTCACTCCAGACTTTGACTGTAATGACGTAGAAGGTAAACTCCAAAATATCCTCCACACCCGAAAATTTCCCCAACAAAACCTCAGTGTGCTAACCCCCACACCCACAATGAAAGCAATTAGTTCTTGGCCCTGTTTGAATCCACTTGAGAAATGTGTACACTCCCACAACAAATCTTTGATCACTGCAAGGAGAGCTTGCAAATTCAAACAGGTCCCATGGGCTTTTGGATGTTGGTGTGCATACATATGATGTGTTTTTCCCCCTTTCAGAGAGTGCTTCCTTCCTGCATACACAATAGATTTTCTGCCTGCCCTTACCTCTTATCACCTGTCCACAGACACCCAATTCTATCTAGATTGACCCTGCACCCCACGTCCTGCCTCTTCACATGCATCACCTTGGATCAGACCCACATTAACTTAATGGAAACAGTTCCCTCATGTCCTTAGAAAGTCCAGGAAGAATCAGATCACGCTCATACTGAGACCTCTTATGTTCCTTTTAAATCTACAGAGGGACAGGAAGTACAGCTTAAGGGTCAATTAGAAATTTCTGTTTAGGCTTTGGGCTAAATATACATAATCACTTACTTCCTGCCTCTTTGTATTTACCAAAGAAGATATAAGGATGTCTCCTTCACTGAGTTTTGTAAAATTCATATATATATATATATATATATATATATATATAGCCTGGTTGAATAATTGCCATATAGCATAACCACAGTTTTTGAAGTCACTGATGAAAATTGATGGCTGGATATTTTTCATTTCTTCTTTACAGTAGCAAATTTTGGTAGATAAAAATCAAATATGGCAAGTAAGGATTCATACCTTACAAAAAATATTTTGCTGTTTTATCAGTCATAAAATATTTTTTAAATCTCCTGGAGAGAGTGGCAGCCTAGTGGTTAGGGCGCTGCACAGTGGCATCCCACTGCTCCCCAAGGGGATGCGTTGAATGCAAAGAGTTAATTTCTCCGTTATAAGATTTATTTATAGAGATCTTCAAGTATTTTTAGTTTTGTTTTTTTGTTGTTACTGTTTTTGCCTTTTCAGCAAAGATAAGATTATCCTCAGTTGATTTTTTAAACTATTGCCTCATGGGTACCTTCTTAGCCAAGAAAATAAATTTGGTTCTTTAGATGTTATTTTCGCTTTTGTTACCTTTTGGATGAGTCATCGATGAGCTTTTGGAGAAATTGTGGGAAACGGGCGCCTCCTGGAAATGTTCACCACTGCTCAATTTCTTCTAAATTTTTGAATAATGACCCTCATTGCAATTCAGTGCATTACAAGAGCTTTAGAGAGTGCTATCCTTACTGATGGATTTCAGTTATTTTGAACCTCATTTGATAATGGTTTTATTTTTAAATCAGGGCCTCAAATAAAAAAAAAAAAATCAGACCTTTAAATGTTGTTTGGAAAGTATAAAAGAGGCTTCTCAATTTTACACCTCAGACTGTAATCACACCTTGATGTCTCCTGTGATTTAAATGCTTTAAAAAGATTTGCTTAATCACAGTTAACCCATGATTTAACAAAAGGGGGGCTACTTTTCCACAATGGGCAATGTTAAACTTATTTCCTTTAATTAGATAAAATTCTTTGAGCTATTTTGTCATCAATTGGACTTTTCCTGTTTTGGTTTTATTTGAAACATTCAAGTTTGACAAAGAAAATGAAGGTTAGTTTGTGCTTGCTCACTTATTGTTGAGTAAAATAACTGGCTCTATTACAACATTTTTCCTCCTTCGAGTAAGTATATACAGTAGTATAGTACTTTCTCTGATGACAGTAATTCTAAAAATATATTGATACTGTAGGTTGAGTCCACGCTCCGAGGCACACAGTGCTTATTACTAATCTCCATCTTTCTTGTGTTCTGTATAACTGCTTTAATCACCAGCTTCACTGAAAGAGCATGTCTACGATGAGATCAGACTAGGTAAATCTGACTAAATTATGTTGCTGTTGGTGGATTTGAATTTAAGTACTATTTACTCTAAGTTGTGAATTTGTTGTCATAAATAAACATACAAAACATTCTTTTAATACCGTACTCTTATTGTCACTTATGTTTCAGAAACACAGGGTATTCCTTTCTAAAACAAAGACCCAAATATTGATTAATTGAGTAATTTATTATTCTGTTTATTGAATTATATTCTGAAAGAGTAGTATCAAACTACTACTTTATATTTTCTGGAGTATTATTAGCAGTTTTAATGTGATGATGAGATTGCTCACTCTGGGAAAGTCTGAACTCTATTTATCAATTTCTTTTACATTTCTAGCTGTCTTTTTAAGCTGACTATCTTCGTTAAATACGTTTTATGATTTGAATTTTATTTCGCACAATATGAACTTCTTTATCCCTTTTAACAAAATATTGGAGTCCAGGTTTTCAAACTTGCAATCTTTATACATTGATTTTAATGCTTTTTCTTACAATACAAGATAGTTCAAATATGTATTATTTTATTCTGCTAATTTGAAAGGAATTTTGTTTATCTTTAAGCCAAGTTATATATACAGCCTCATTAAAATAATTCAAAATATTTGCTGTTCGAAAAAATACTTAGTGTTTGGTTTGAGTAGAGAATATTGTTTGCTTTTAAAAATGGTAGTAATTATGCAGCTGATAACAGCAGCTCAGTTATACAGTATGCATATATTTTGTTTATATTTATTAATTTGTTTGTTTTTTTCCTATATTTACTTTTAGCAACAAGTGGCTCCTTGGACTCCAATGGTAACTAGAGTAGCTCAGTGCTTGTTTTAGATTATTTCCAGCTCAAACATACCAGACTTAAATTGTTGGGCGGAGACTGGTTTTTCACAATCCACACTGGATGTGTGTAGGACCTGTTCATGCATCTGACAACAGCAGAGAAAACTGCCACCTAGCCTTTCCTTTGTTTCTAGAGATGTAAATCTGCTTTACTCTTCCTCTGTCTGGTGAATCTGGTCTTGCCTTGGTTATTTGCCAATGACGGCAAAACAAACCCGGGGCATTAAAACACATTAAAACACAGCTGATCCTCTTTTTCCAAACTTTAACATTTAGGATAATAATGATGATAATGATTATTATCATCATTATTATTATTTATACATTGTAACAGTAGTTCTTATTCTGCAATATGTTGGTTTGCTCTCTGCAAGTTTTTGTTAAGTTCTGTAAAAACATTGGACTTTCAAATGATCACAAATATAATTTTTCTATTTTAGTTTCATTTTCTTACTGGCAGGGAGCAATCACAGACCTTAAATATAAGTTTTGTTGTATGCCCTACAATTTAAAAAGAAAATGCAGCTCCAGCTTAAATTAATTGCTTTAATTGGTAACAAATAATGACTCAAGATGATCAGACTTAATGTATGTAGTTCATAAGTTGTCAACTTAAGTAAACAAAGTTGGGCAAACTTAATTCAATTACTTACCAATTGTAGCAGTTCACTTAAGTTGGGGAAAGAACACCTTCTAGAAAATACCAATATACTAAAAAAAAGTTAAATTAGCCTTTTTTTTAGTGTAAACTTATTCTGTTGTGGGATTAGTAGTGTTAACGTAATTTTGCTCTGTCTGCATTTCTATCAGCATCATATTAATATATTTACATGCCTTAAAGCTGACACTTCCTGCTTTGAAGACCTTGATGATTACACTGACTTTACCGATAACCATGAAGGTAAAATGAAAGTTTTATATTCTGAAAAAAATTTAACCCTTTTTAAGAACTTAAAACACCTATACATCCTGTTTTCGTGTTAAATAATTCTGACTTGTAATGGTTTTTAGAATGTCTTGCTTAGGGGTGTTAGTATTTTGTACTATGTAGTGCTGTTGAGGTAAAATGCAATTTCCTAACCCTAAATAAGTCTGAAAAGCTTGAATGTTGCTTATATGATACATCTGGAAGATATATCAAAGTTTCAAAGACTGAAGTGATGTCTAACCTTAGCAGATCTTTCCAATATTTAAGCATTGCTCTCAGTCTAGTCATCAATCTGTTGTTTACAATCAATGTCTCTACAGAGGTTTTTGATAGATAAAATGAACTGCTGTTCACTATTTAAAAGAGTAGGTAATGAGACGTACTTCAGCACTTCCTGACAGCCACTGGACCACAAAACTCATATGCTTTTTTTTTTTTTATGTGTTCGTAAACTGACAACTTCAACATATGTATACCAGTTTTTGATATGAAGTATCCAGAGTTTGTATTTTAGGATTTCTTTTGATACACTCTATTTGTAAGTACCCAAGGTCCATCTCAACACCTCCTTACATCCTCTATTTGTGCTCCGTACTTTTCTCACCTTAACGTTTT
>NW_015150697.1:446603-448079 GCF_000732505.1 Cyprinodon variegatus
TGTCACCATGGTAACTGATGGTAACCGGGTCAAGCTCTTTTTACTCTTGTATACCCAAAAGGATATTAACAGACACACACACACTCAGCTTTGTTTTCATGTCAAATGGGGACATTTCATTGACTTGCATTCATTTTATATGGCCTAACCCAGAACCTTACCCTAACTATTACCATCATATAATCAACCCTGAACTAAACTCAATTCACACCTTAGTCCTAAACCTAACCCAACTCAAAGAACAGAACTTTACGATGTGGGGACCAGTTGAATGTCCCCATATGTACCTGTAAGTCCCCACATGTAGGATATTTTACAAAATACTTCCCCCAAATTAAAGGTATAACAAGACCAAGGTGGCTAACCCAGACATTAACATACACATTAAGCAGAAATACAGAAAACAATTTAAAGGTGTAGAAATGTGTTCCAACTTTCTGTCCCTCTCTTCCCATTTCCCACAAAAGGCATCAAGTGCAAGTTTAGAGCATTCTTCACCTCAACAAGGTGACGCATTTGAGAGCATGCTTCCCTTACAGTATATTACATCCAGTGCTTACACACACACAAACTCACATCCACAGACCAGATCACACATACCCCCTCAAAACGCCATTATAAATCTTGCAGACAGCCATGAAAATGAAACCAGTGCAAGTAATGTTGAGATTAGACATTCACAAACATGATTAATGGGGTTTGGCCGCACCCTGTGTGTGCAGAATATTAACACTGCCATGGGTAACAGAGGACACCTCAAACAGCTATAGAGACAGAAACACCCAGATCCACACCCATTTGTAGCTTCTGTTGGGTGGTTGGAGTACTACCGAATTCTAACAGAATGCATCACACATTAATTTTATTCAACACATTTTACTGCAAAATAAATGAAAACATCTTCAGTTGAACCTTTTTACCTGAATAATTTTAATAAGCTTTTAAAGTTTGTGAATGTTATTTGTTCCTTTTATTTAAATAAGCTTTAAGATCAAGAATCTGTAATGTATGTAAATGATAGTCACAGATAATGTTTTTTTTTTCTTTTTTTACCCTACATATTGCTATTGTTAACATTACATCCAAAGGCATTTTACAGTTACCAAGCAACAGGTGCTTAGTGTGTTTTTCAGCTTTGACATGTCATTTGAAAAAAAATATGCATTTGGCCGATTTAGAAAAAATAAAGATCCTGATGGACATTTTTATAACTCTAGGCTTAGTTTTTCATTTTCGCAGAGACTATAATACTTACTTTCTACCAGTGTGAATAGAGAGGAGAATTTATACCTCATCACTTCGTGGTGGCGGCAGAAGAAGCACCTGGTGTGTTTAAGTGTTTTTTCTGTTCTCTTGTTAGAAGTAACCATAGTCGTTTGCATTAGAAAGTGTGTGCACATGTGTGCATGTGTCACTTCATTTGCATAACATGAAATATGTAATTCCATCCCACTCGTTAGATAAACAGCAGCCTTT
>NW_015150697.1:448244-482381 GCF_000732505.1 Cyprinodon variegatus
CTATCTATCTATCTATCTATCTATCTATCTATCTATCTATCTATCTATCGATCTATCTATCTGTTAAAGTTTAAGTTGGTATGCGTATGTAGTTGTTATATTTTAGAAGCTGTTAATTATTAAACATCTCATTTAAAGATATTTGTAGCGGACAGGGTCACATGCTCTAGGCAAGGACATGACTCTCCAATCAGAGTAGCAGCAGGGTGCAAAGTCCTGCCCACGTACCTACCTGCTCCATGCTGACCACACCACCTGTCCTCCCATTTCGTTTTTTTAACACTTTTTTCAGCTTGTTTGTTTTCCAAACGCTCCCATATGGTGAACCCTGGCTGACAGGATTATCCCTCTTTTAGCTTCTAACTAAAATTAAAAGACCTGTTTGCGGCATGTACACCTAACGTACTGAGATGTAGCCTCTCAAAAAATGGTAATTAGAAGCAGAGCAGAAACCACAGTTAGGGAGTTAATCAGCGTATGAATAAACATGAACAGGATTGCTGTGGCATAAACAGAAGCTATTGACTGATGGAAATGCATATTCAACACAAACACTGATATGCTTTTTTGCTAACAGCCGCTCTCTGTTATCTACAATGTGATGCACAGTTTGACCTGCACTGACTCCTTTTCTGCCATGTGCAGTTAGACTTGTAGCTGCTGTGACGGGTTCGGAAAAAAAAAAAACGTACAGAAAGGTCACGGTTTTACCTGGTAGTGTCAGATATAGTAGCTTTCAGCAAATCTAAAGGAAAAAAGGTGTCCTGACCTCTTTTTGTAAAACCTAATGTTATTCACAGTTTTCCTGGTATTTCACACAATGACTAGGTTTGATTATATTCAAAAGCACTGAGTAAATAATCATAAAAGACCTGTAAATACAGCAGGGATTACATGTTTAGGTTTTTTAACTCAATAATCTAAAAATTAAGCAATATTCTCTCCCTAAATAATTATCGATCCTATTCTTAGATCACAGCATACATTGTTTAAACATCTAAAACAATCAGAATCAACAATATGTGAGTGTATAAACTTTAACATCTAAAACAGGGCTGTCATCCTAACAGTCCCCTCTTCTTTTATAGATAGAGAGAATAATCTAAAGAAAGTTATTCTAATTTTCTGCCTTGTCAAATCCAACCCTGCAGGAGAATAAAAGTGGTGAAAACATGATTTTTACAGATCAAAAAAGGTCTGGGGTCTTTTTGCAAACTCTATGCTCCTGTCTCATCTATGGTAGTAGTTAATAGCTAAAGCATAGTGGGATAAAGATTTTAAATCTGTCTGATTTATTTCTTCAGCTACATTCATCTTCAGTCATTATATATTGGTAACAGATGGAAAATAATCCACCAATCGCAGGAGTATTCCATAGTTCAAATGTACCAACCAAAAGCACATATTGGTCAACTGAAACAATAAAAAAGGAATAACTTTATCTTAACTGGTAATTAGATACTTAAAATAAAATAAAAACAGCTCACAACTGGAAATAAAGTGGATATAAGGTATTTATTTAAATGTCTGTTGCACATAATAACACTCGCAAGAATTATTAGGCTTTAAATTTGAAGGTTTATTGCATGGAGCATCTACTAGCTACTATAGTTTCTGTAGAGAAATTAAACCACACATTCCTTTTGTGCTTAAACAATTTCATAACATCTTTTGCTTTCAGGTAGGTATATTTTTTGCCATCAAGTAGCCATGCAAGTCCATCCATCCATTTTCCACCACGTTTATCCCTGCTGGGGTCACGAGGGGTGCTGGTGCCTATCTCCGGCAGTCTACGGGCAAGCGGCGGGGTACACCCATAAAAGGTTGCCAATCTATCGCAGGGCAGCACAGAGAAAATACGGACAAACAACCATTCACATGCACACTTACTCATAGGGAGAATTTAGAGAAGCCAATTAACCGTACAGCCATGTTTTTAGACTATGGGAGGAAGCCAGAGTACCCAGAGAGCACCCATACATGCAGAGGGAGAACATGCAAACTCTATGCAGAAAGCTGGGAATCAAACCCGGAACCTTCTTGCTGCAAGACAAGACATACCCAATGTGTCTCTGTGCAGCCCTGCCATGCAAGTCATTAAAGAAAAAGATTCCAACCCTGGCTGCACAAACCCAAGCCGTAGTTTGAAACTATTTCTATTAGCTTAGCTATTTGGGCTACGGTAGATTTTCTGTGGGATTAAGCCATATTGGCTTCATTCTCCATGTATATCATCGAGACTTGGCCATCAGTGACCCTGCTGCCATTTTCCCACTGTGACTTTCTGAACCCTTTTTTATCATTACTTACTATTGCACATCTGGAAAAGAGTAAAATAACCTCATCATCACCTTCATTACAAATTGTTAGATGTGATACTTAACTGAAGTTTGAGGAGAAAATATCTCCTTTCTATCTGGTAAATCCCACCCACTTACCAACAGCATGAAGGAGAGCTAATCTATTAGTCACTGCATCTTTTAGTCATAATAGTATGACTGTTGTTGGGAATGAGTCTTTGCCACATAATGACTGTTGTTTTCATGACTGTTATCTAAACTAATGTATATTCTGTTAAGTTTAAAGTATCAGTGTTGGTCAGTGTTTAGTGATGTCTGTCATTAAATTCTTATTCAGCTTTTTTGTAAACTTGATTCAAGTTGGCACACAGTGTAGGTCTTAGTTTAAAAATTGAGGCTCGCTCTTAGTTATAGAAATAGAAAGTTAAAACTGTATAGAAAAAAATAAAAAGCAGCTGACAGTTGCTTTTTATTTGATGCTATTCCATAGTCTTTTCATAACATCTGGAATTGGATTTATTTATCGTTTGATTGTAGCTGCTTATTTAACTGCATAGGTTCACTTTAGGTAGTTTTGTTCCCTAAAAATGTTGAGATGAAGAAAGAAAGAATGAGAAATAATAGCTATGTCATGCAGCTCTCTTTAGGCGTATAAGGCATGTGAGAGGGGAGGACATAAGATGTGAGGCAAAGAGGGATCCCTCTGAGTCAGCCTTGGAGTTTTCCTCCCTCCTGTCTTCCTCCTCCTCCCACTATAATTTACAACAGTCCTGCCTTCCACTCTTCCTTTTTTTTTTTTTTTACTTTTCTTCCTCTTTGTTCTCCTATTTCCGCTGATTCGAATGTCATTCACAAAATTCTTTCTTGTTCTTACCATGCTTGCCTTTTTTCTGAAATTTGTAGAGTCTTGAGGATTTCTCCTTTTTCCATCCCCTCTGAGTCTCTCTCAGTGGAATACTGATGAGCCAGACTGCACCACTCCCTCAGCCTCTTCTAAGCTAAGGAAGTCCTGGGGAGATGAGCACGCAAAAATCCCCGGTGTAACTTTAAATCAGAGCAGTGACAAACCCTTCTATTTGTTGGCTCTGTACTTGACTCAATCTTTTGTCTTCTCTAGAGCCCACTTGCCCTTTTTCACATCACCTTCTTAATTGCTTGTCACCTCTGTTCCTTTTTCCTGCCTCCATATTCAGCCTCTTCATGAAGCTTAATTTCCTCCCTCTTATTCCCCTCACTTGTATTTGATTTCAATTCTAATATGTTTTTTGACATACATTGCCCTGTCTCCTCTCAAGGAGTCCCACCTCTCCCCATAAGCATCAAAGGTACTCTCTCCCTCTCTCTCTTGTATTTTGGATGCAGTGGCCAGTATGAGTTCACTACTGTAAATTGCTGTTCTCCACTAAATTGTGCAAGTTGTTTGAGCTAATATGCCACCATGTCTTTAATTGTGTGAGTCTTCTTTCATAAAGATACTACATTGCTTTAACACAGAATTGAGCTGTCCTTTAATAAAGACTGCAGGGACCCAAATCTAATAATTGCTGCACTTTGCTTATTGGAATGCACTCACTCACCTTCACAAGCTTTAGACACACATACACCAACTTCCTCCGCAACCAACACACACACACACCTAATACACAAAACTACCAGCTATGCTGACAGATATATGTTTTACAAACTTCCTACTCAGCGGTATTTCTTTTTCATTATAGAATAAGATTTTCTACTATATGCACTGCAGGCATTAATGCAAGTATCTCCAGACTGTTGAAGGTCAAAAGGTTTATTTCACCAACGCTCTTGATCCAGAATAAAGTCTTTTAAATATATTCTAAGGATATGATTTCAGGAGTTTATATTAAGTTCTGTTTTTGCAATTATATACAGCTTTTTTAAATCTCTTTTTTTTATTATATACATATATGTATAGGTATTAACTCACCATGCAGGTTTTGAAGTTTTTTACGTTTGTTTTCCAGGAAAACCACATGTGGCACATTGTTTAAACAGCTTGTAGACCCACCTTGACCAGCATTAACAGAGTGGTCATGTTCTTAATGACATTAATGATGTTTCCATCCAAATGTCATGCAAAAATGACGATGAAAAATGTGAATTAGATTACATTTGGGTGTATTAAAAAGGAAATAGAAGTAACAGACTACCACAGATCGGTGATGGGCCGACTTTTTAATAAATGTCGCAATTTTCACTAACTTACTCATGTCTGCTAGTATTAGTGTTGTGACATGCCATCAGGAGATGTTGAGAGAGAAATGTGGATCTAATGGGATGGCATGTGAGGAAACAGCTGATCCCTCAATGGAACATTAAAAAAATGTGCATTGGTTCAAATTTTGCTGTTTCCATCAAGCTCTTCTAATGCAACACTTAAAATGCGCATAAAAACTATGGAAAAAAGTCTTAGAACTATCTCACCTAACAGAGGGTATACCTGAGATGTAGTCTTTGGCCTGTCTACTGTTTCTCTGAGCATTTCAAAGTCTAATCCCTTGGATAAATTCGTAGAGACACCCCGTCTTGGGATTGCTGACTTACTGAAATCTTTAACACTTGTGGATAATCTTTCTCTCTAAGGTCACACACTGTACATTCTGTGGACAGTCTCTTCTAATAACTCCTAGTTTTGTTGGAAGCCTTAGCTGCTTTACTAAAGTCATTGCTGATGTCTTTACACCTTGGCAATGTAATAAAATGCCCCAGATCAACAGAGTGCCAAAACTCCTAATGCTTTGGGAACTATTGCAAATGATCCATTAATAGGGTACAATCCTTGAGGAACCTGTTGTTATAACTTTCCTTATTAAATTTCATTGACATATGACTTAAGTAATTACATAAATTACATACACAAATTTCAGTTTTCTCTCCATTATTTTTACCCTAATTCTTGAATGATAACTATATATGACCATGTATATTGAATGTTGTGTGTTTATTACACACTTATTAAACTGCAAAAGGTCTACTACAAGTAGTAGACCCAACCTTTACCTGATGTTGGGGCAACTCAATATCAGGGCCTTTTAGGGCCTGTGATCTCAGTGTATATACACACCCTTTCATTTTCATTCAGCGCTTTTAGTGAGAAAGGGCTTTATTTTTGTAGTTAAGTACTGTTTTAACAGCAGAGAGATAATAATTTTGCCTGATGCATGCATGCCAGTATGCATCCTGGACGACCAGGGGTGAATGCCAAAGGGCCATTTCTTTCACTCAGAAATGTAAATACACATTCACATCGAATCCGTGTATCACTCGTTCTTTTTTTTCTTTCTTGTTTTTTGTTATTTGAAACTCACAATGAAAGTATAAGGAAGAACTCTATTTTATTCTAAATTTGTTTCACAAAGTAACATTGAAAAACGAAGAGCAGTTCCGTCTTCTAATCATCATTTACATATTTATATAGATAAATATGTAAATGGTGAGATTTATAAATAAAAAAACAGATTCATTATACAACAGATAAATTCATTTTTTTACTTCGCTTTGGCTTTTTTAATCACCTCTTAATAACCTAGGCTGCTGGACTTAATTTAGAAAACAAATTCAGCTGTTCTGCCACCCGATCAACTCTTCAATCCCAAATCCTCCTGAAACAATCATTATCAAATTTGATCAAAAAGAAAGTATTGGATAAATTAAACATTTGTATTTTAATAAATATGTGAAATCAAACATAAAAAAGTAGGCAAAAATTCCAACCAAACTAACCCAACAGTGATAAGTATATATATTTATCAGTCAGGGCAGTATAGGCTTGTGACATCCTAAAGACTTGCCTGCTTGCAGCGCAGCTCAATGCTCCATCTGGAGCAACCGATTTACCTGTTATCCCTATTGTAGAGGGCTACTTGGATGCTGTGGGGCAGAAGTGAATTGTGCATTTTTGGCAAATTCATTGGACCAAGAGCACCACCGCCCCTGTGAAGTAGGCAACGAGAAATTTGTAGGAGTTGAAAAATCTAATCTTTTGTTTATATTCTCGTTGTTTGAAAAAACACAACTAGTGACTAGATGTGAGTCTAGATGGGAGGTGATAGAGCACAGTGGAAACAAGCTTCTTTTTTTTAAATCTAAAATGGATTTATTTAATGAAATCTGCTTAAAGTAAAGACAAATTCATACATTTTCTATGTCTTTTAAGATGCATTTTCTCAATTTACAGTACGTAGACCATAGCATAAAAATTTATACTTTCCCTTTTTAAATTCTATTTTCAGTTTGAAATCTCAGTGAATTATATATTAAATTGTTAGAGTAAGTAGTTTACATATGGAAATGATAGTACTATTTCTGTTTCTCTTCTATGTTAAACTATTATTCTGTATCTCTTTAACAGTTGCTTTTATATTAGCATACTGCTTTAAAACACCTCCTGTGGGTAATTTTTAAGTTCTGATTTAGTTTGATACTATGTGGATTAAACATCATTACAACTATTTGCTTCCTAAATGTAAGTGTAGAGTTTCTAACGGTACCCCACCAGTTCTTTTGTAGCTGATACCTATTAAACATTTGCAGTCAATAATCAAGCATGTTATGCCGCTAGATTAACACTGGGTGGCACTTTTGATGACGTGTTTTCACTATGGCTTTTGAAGGCCAGGTTGTGTTTCTTAAACATTTGTTGCCATTTGGTAAACAGAGAAAAAATTTTCATTCTTGTTTCAGTACAAGAACAGTCAATAACATGGTTTTACCATCAAAATATGCATATTTTATTTGTTGTATCAAAAGTCAAAGTTTGATGCATTCACAGTTGATGGAGAATAAATTATAAGTGGCATATAGTATTCATCCTTTATTAATTAATAGTCATAACCTTCATAAGAATTTATTATAAATAAATAGACATTAAATACAGAATAAAGATACATGAATAGCTAAGGTTAGAGCGTCAAACAAAGAAGGAAGAAAATTAAAATAAGCTCAACCACTCCTCTGAAAAACGCAGCCAAACAAACACACACACGTACAGGGGTGCACTGAAGCATGCAGGCAGGGCGTGTGAAGAGTATAAATAGCTCCGCATCCTCACTGATTCTATTTTTAAACCAGAAGTCGTGACTGCCTTAACCAAGGGCAAGATGTGAAAGCATCAGGCACACAGACAGCAATACTGTACTCAACTTTTCAGCAGACGGCAGACTTCTGGGTAAACATGAATAAGTAGGACTCTGTTCAACAACTGCTGTTCCCTTTTTTTTTTTCAGTTTTCTGTTTGCGTCCTGCTTCTTTCGGTGTCAAAGCCTCGTTCTGCCAGGCTCCCTCCCTCTGCATTTCTCCCTGAAGCCCGCCGTAATGATACCATGTTGTCTAATCGGGCTTTGTGGTTAGTTTTTTCATCGCTGCCATTAGTGTCCCAGTGAGACGCTAAGCAATCAACAACGGACACACACTGTCAGACAGCAGAATGTTTCGCACAAAATCAGATTCTACCTTCATAAAACAGCATAACCCTGCAGCATTATTACCACACAAGGTCGAGTTTTAATTTATTGTGTGTGTATAGTAAAAAGAGCTTTGTATGTGTGTGATAGGAGTGGGATTTACAGAAAGACCAAAAGTAAAGTAAGATTTTAGGATCTTGAATAAAGAAAACAAATACATTGCCACAGATATCGCTAAGTCCTGGGTTACTTCTTTGTAATGCTGTGCTTTCCTCCATCTGTCTGCTGTTATGGTTTTAGATCTTTTACCTTTTGGAAGGAGTTAGCATGGAAAGAGATAATCTTTTCTTGACCAGCTAATTCTTTCTTCCTACCTTCTAAAATGCCCGGCTGTTTTAATTGTTGTTGTCTTAGTAGTTCATTTATCTGCATCATCAACAAGTTCAATCAACTCTGATATGCTTAGTTGATGTGAGCGGATGGTAATTTTCTTAAAAGATTCAGCCAGATGCTTCTGTCATCAATGGGATGGTATATAAGCAATGATTAATCGTTGCCAAATGATTTCATACATATCAGTTTAGTCAAAAAGGGTCCACAAACAGTACAAAGCAGTTATTTCAGCGTCTTTTTTAAGATAGTCATCTTTATTTTTATTCTCCATGTCTTACATTCAAAAACACTAAGCTTAATGTTTTATTAAAAAAAATAGGATTAAATGGTTATTTCTCTTTGGTTAGATCAGTTTTTTTATTTATTATGTATTATTTCCCATACCTGTCCTTAATGCAAGTCATTTGTGGATAATTTTGGAAAACTGTAATGATGATGTAAAGACTTTCAGCCAGCTTCTGATTGGAAAATGTACAACATTAGAGTATGACCAACCAATGTATCAAATCCAGGAACAACAGTTAACCATGTTCTATGCAGACGATGGGATTGCTTTTTTCTCTCAATAAAACTAGTCCTGTGACGGCATGAAGTCAAAGCTACTAAGAGAGGAAGAAGCCAGTGTTGCTCATTTTATTTCTCCTGAGATTTAAATGTTTATACTTAACATGTAGGTGCTAGAAGCGCTTAAAACTGAAAGTAAATTGATTGGTTTTGCTCCCCATCTTGGCCAGTAAAACTGAATCTGACTCTCTTGCCATACTGAAAAGCAACATAAAATACCAGAATATTTTTTTTTATATATTTAAAGTGATGTGACCTTATTTCTTGGAAAGATGGACCGTGATCTGGTGAAACAAAAATGAAAGTACCTGGCCTCACTAAGCTTTAGTTCCATTGAGAGGAAAATGATGATTGTTGCAAGCCTGAATGCACCGTCCCATCTGCTACGTACAGGGGTGACAGTATGAAAACAGGCAGACACATTTTGCTGCAGCTGTTGCTGCTGCTGGGTTCCTGTGGTTAATTGTGCTTTGTGAATGTGAGAGTCCCTCAGGACAAAACTAGTTGTCATTATTAAGTTAAACTCTTTGGATTATTACAATCTTCCTTCAAATTGTAACCTCAGTTAAAAAGTCCAACCTCAACCAGGATTCTGCAGTCTTTGTAGTGAAAGGGCAGGCAAATATGGAAGTCAAATGTTAAGTTTAATTGTGTGTAACGCGTCTGTAGCAGCAGCACAGCTCCAGCATAATCAGTTTTAGTTTAGTTTTATTGATGTTACTCAGTTTTGTGTTCTTTTTTTTTTGTTACTTGAACTTCCTGTCATCTCTAAAACCACTCTGAATTGTTCATACAGCATTTCATTCAACATTACTTCACCAGACTCTAACCTTTGTTCAATTTTTTGTCAAAAAGAAAGCTTGTAAAGCTAATAAAACTGTCTAAAACAGAAAAAGCATAAGAAAATAGCACATTCTGAGCATGGATAAGGTGGCGCGGGGCTAAACATTCTTCCAAAGCACTTTGGCCATGGCTTCTCCTTGGTGCACTTTTTTCATTACATGTCTAAAGTGTAATGAAGCAGAGCAGGGAAAGAGGACAACAGAAAGAAAATGCATTGCAAAGTCTAAGTGCTTCATGCAGCATACAGCATATAGAGATTGTGGTATTGCAGAAAGTAGGAAGGTACTTTAGCAAGTCTACACTGTTTTGCTTTGGTCTGCAGGGTTTTAACACAGTTTATGACAGAAAAATGTATACAGAAAATGCAACAGAAAATTTCTGCTTTCCAGATATTTTCTATGTTTATGTTGGCTTAATGTATAAAAGTGTTGATCCTTGAGTGTTGTTAATATCTCCTGCCATTATGACAAAGGTCACATAGATGGGAGAGTCCAAAACTGTGAATTCTGATAAGGAAAAATCCTAGTGTGCAGCATGGTGTTCACGAGTGACTTTGACTTTGTGGATAAGACCTTGTGATTCCTGCTTGACCTATGGTGTTGATTATGGTTTAGAGGCCGACTGTGTTGTAAAAGCATGTGTCCAGCTGAGGTGTTGATTGCTAAAGTTAATGAGCTGTAATTCAGCTCAAGCCCAGGAGAATATTTTTATGATGATATTATGATATCTAACCAGTTTTTCTTATTAAACAGCGGTTTATTACATCATATTGGGATGTGTTGTGAAATATTGTTTCGCATTATTGTTGTAAAGATTCCTCACAGATTCATAATATCCTCCTGAAATCTGCTCAGTGTAAGCTCAGACATGTTTGTTTATTAACCCACTTTATGCTCTGTCAAGCAAAAAAGAAAACTGGCAGAAGCTGGAACAGAAGGACATTATCTGTTCATGGCAGGTACAGTTTTTTTTTTATCTGTTTTTATGAGTGGACACACATTTTGGTGCAGATGCATTATTTTTGCTGTAGTTTCTTTCATCTGCACTCCCATTTTTTTTTTTTTAACCTCATGGTCATTACCAGATACTGGGTTTCATCCTTTTTAATGATCTGCTAAGCCTTTACTGCAATGTCGTTTACATGCTGTTTGTTTGTGGGCCTTTCCAGTCGATGTTTACTCTAACGAGGAAATCTATTCTCAGTTAGGTTAAGATTAGCACTATCAAGATTGGACAATTAAGAATATTCCACTCTGCTTTGATAAGCTCCAGGGTTAGATGGTCTTTATGTTTTGTTTCATGGCAGCTGAAATGCCACCTGTCAATCTTACTGAATTTAGCTGGATGTGAGCAGACAGTATCTCTATGAACTCCTGTGAATTAATTCTGCTTCTGTCCTGTGTCACTTCACTAATAAACAGAAGTGTCCCAGTGAGTGCTGTGTACTTGGTTGGCTGTTCTGTAGGTGTTTCTCTTCATCAGGGTTATTATTCTGTGACAATCCACCCAGTGTTGTCTTATGTGGATGAGCAGGTTTCTTTTTTGTTGAATTAATTTGTGCTTTCTTTTTTTTTTTTTTTTTCTTCTGGATATACAAAACTTTAGATTTTGCAGCTCCTACTTTTGTAGCAGTTTTTGGAGCTTAAGGATGGCTTGTTTCACCTACAGATGGAGCTCTTTTAACACATGTGTCAAGTTGAGTGGAGCCAAATGATGAGATGAAACCAAGGTGGTTTCTTGCAGATTTAATATAAAGCAGGAGCAGATGCAAAAATCCAAGATTAAATACAGAAAACAAAGAACATGTAGGTTCAGGGCAAAAGCTTTCAAATGCAAACTTAACACCTCAAATCTCAAAATTTTAGTGATGAATGCTCTATGAATCTAACTGGCTATCCATGTGTTAGGAGGCGTAGGTCAAACTGAAATCTAAATCCAACTGAAAATCTGAAACAGAGCTGAAAATATACAGGTCCTTCTCAAAATATTAGCATATTGTGATAAAGTTAATTATTTTCCATAATGTAATGATAATACTTGAACATTCATATATTTTAGATTCATTGCACACTAAATGAAATATTTCAGGTATTTTATTGTCTTAATATGGATGATTTTAGCATACAGCTCATGAAAACCCAAAATTCCTATCTCACAAAATTAGCATATCATGAAAAAGGTCTCTAAAAGAGCTATCCACCTAATCATCTGAATCAACAAATTAACTCTAAACACCTGCAAAAGGTGGCCTTTGAAACTCCCAGCCTGGTTCATCACTCAAAACCCCAATCATGGGTAAGACGGCCGACCTGACTGCTGTCCAGAAGGCAATCATTGACACCCTCGAGCAAGAGGGTATGACACAAAAATATATTTTTGAACGAATAGGCTGTTACCAGAGTGCTGTATCAAGGCTCCTCAGTGGGAAGTTTGTGGGAAGGAAAAAGAGTGTCCGAAAACGCTGCCCAATGAGAAGAGGTGACCGGACCCTGAGGAAGATTGTGGAGAAGGGACGATTCAAGAGCTTGGGGGACCAGCGGAAGCATTGGACTGAGTCCGGAGTAGAAACATCCAGAGCCACCGTGCACAGGCGTGTGCAGGAAATGGGCTACAGGTGCTGCATTCCCCTGGCCAAGCCACTTTTGAACCAGAAACAGCGGCAGGGGAGTCTTACCTGGCCTATAGAGAAGCAGCGCTTGACTGTTGCTCAGTGGTCCAAAGAACTTTTTTCAGATGAAAGCAAATTTTGCATGTCATTTGGAAATCAAGGTGCCAGAGTTTGGAGGAAGACTAGGGAGAAGGAAATGCCAAAATGCCAGAAGTCCAGTGTCAAGTACCCACCGTCAGTGGTGGTCTGGGGTGCCATGTCAGCTGCTTGTGTTGGTCCACTGTGTTTTATCAAGGGCAGGGTCAATGCAGGTAGCTATCAGGACATTTTAGAGCACTTCATGCTTCCATCTGCTGAAATGCTTTATGGAGATGAAGATTTAATTTTTCATCACGACCTGGCACCTGCTCACAGTGCCAAAACCACTGGTAAATGGTTTTCTGATCATGGTATCGCTGTGCTCAAATGGCCTGCCAACTCTCCTGACCTTAACCCCTTAGAGAATATGTGGGATATTGTGAAGAGAAAGTTGAGAGATACAAGACCGAACACTCTGGATGAGCTAAAGGCCGCTATTGAAGCATCCTGGGCCTCCATAACACCTCAGCAGTGCAACAGGCTGATTGCCTCCATGCCACGCCACATTGAAGCAGTCATTTCTGCATAAGGATTCCCAACCAAGTATTGAGTGCATAACTGTACATTATGACTTTTTTTTTGTATTAAGAACACTTTTCTTTTATTGGTCGGATGAAATATGCAAATTTTTTGAGATAGGAATTTTGTATTTTTATGAGCTGCATGCCAAAATCATCCGTATTAAGAAAATAAAATACCTGAAATATTTCAGTTAGAGTGCAATAGAGTGAATCTAAAATATATGAATGTTCAAATTTTATCATTACATTACGGAAAATAATGAACTTTATCACAATATGCTAATATTTTAAGAAGGACCTGTATGATTATAGACCCTCTCCAAACAGTCTAACCAGATGTCTTTAATGTTACCAAGAGGAATAGGAATGAATGTTAGTCTTTAAAAGTTTAAAGCATGCAAATACATTCACCAACAGGTTTTTATTTGTTATTGTAATACTATTACTAAAGGAAATTAATTTAGTGGACAAAAATGCACCCAGCTTATTTCAGATTTTAATTTAAAAAACAAATCAAAAAATTACTTTTTTTAACACCCTCCTAAAAACTATTTAAGTGCACTTGACCTTTCCTACAGTTTTTTTCTACACTTTGGTTATGTACAGAAATATTTACATCAGTACATTTCTCTACTAATAATGTAGTACAATAACCATTGCAATTCTAATATACTCCGTGATCAGTAGCACTTTGTGAGGCATAGAGCCCTGAGGCAAAACTGTGGATATGGAAGTTAGTGAAGTTAACCAGGGCAGCTTTAAAGATCAAGCTGAGGTATTACCTTTTCTTTCATCCTTGCCAATGGAGAACAAAGAGCCCAGCTGGCACCTGTCTGCTGCAGAGACCCCACTACATTATAGACAGGCACGCAGACAAAGAGGGAGAACCAGACAGCAAATGGGAAAATCATTTGAAATACTGAGAAGGAGGCAGGGGCCAGGTGTGGAGTAAACAGAAAAAAACGGAGTATAACCATGAAATATATAGATTGTGCTTGTCCTCTCAGGAGACAGGGAGGGTAAAGTTGTGTTAAGGTAAGATCGCTGATCAGAGAGGGAGGATCAGTCCTCTGTATTATTTTTTTCTTTTTCTGGGGAATCAATAAACACCGTTTCACCTCTGTCATACACTGCTTCCCTCTTCAAGGAAGTTTCTGTCCTGCCTGGGAGTGTGACACCCTATGGCACGCAATAAGATAAGGAGATTAAACTAAATAATACCGATTTATCTTTGGGTTTACTGAGTGGATTGTGAAGTTCAGTTCTGCTGACATTTTTTTTTTTTTTTCTAATGACTACTTCTTAATAATAATCACTGAAATGTATAGATCTCACATTGGAGAAATTTACCTCTGCATTTAACCCATCCCCTTGGGGAGCAGTGGGCTGCCATCATGGGGTGCCCGGGGAGCAGTGTGGGGTTAAGGATCTTGCTCAGAGAGCCAGAGTGACAGTCTGTGGGAGCGGGGCTCAATCTCAGAACCCCAAATTTCCAAGCTCTAAGCCCTAACCACTGGGCCGCCACTCCCCACAAGTTCAGAGTGTATCCTAGAAGACAGTGGAGGGCATTTTAAAGATATCCTGCTTTAAGATAATGAGCTTAACTTTTATGTTCTAACAGTTTTAGCATGAGCTTCCCTCTTCATATGCATGTGAAAATGCATGTGTTTCAGAAAATCCTGCAATAGTTTGAAACACTTTTAAACATGATGAATATTCTAACATTTAGGAGTCACACTGGCTGTCTTTTAAAGAGTTACATCACCACAACATTTCCCCATGCCAGAGTGGAATATAGTTGGAGGAAGTAGAGTACATCATTTAGTGGGCTGTCTGCTGGCTGCAACATCGCACTGGCGTATCCTAGCAACAAGTTTAGAAGAAGGGCTCGCTCAGGCAAAGCCTTGGTTCCAGCCGGTGATCTCTGAGGATTCTGCATGTGTGTGCGAGCCGAGTGTGTCTGTTAGCTTGGTGGGGTAATAGATGAGTGCTGTAGAAATTAGCGTGCTGGCTCAGCCCTGCAGGGAAGATCAATATCAACTATACATTCATCACTAATTATCATGGCGGAAGTTAGTGGGAAACTCTCTTTTCCTTCAACCATCCTTGTGTCTTTAAAAGACTTCTTTTAGAAACACGGTAGATTTGTCTTTCACCTGGTCCTGCTGCTTTTCACATATCTGACCAGCATTTGTTGTAGGATATGCTGACAGTAGTACTTAGACGGAAGGTTGTGTGTGGGATTTTTAAGCAAGGTTGTTCAAGGTAATTATATCACAAAAAGTTTAAATGGTTCTGAAGGAAAACCAGTATGCAGGTAAAATGAAATCAGACATGGAGCAAAAAATTATAATAATTCTAAAAAATATACATTTTTATACAAAGTTCAGTCCTAAAATATAGTTAAAAAAATGTGACCTGAAGATTGTGAATATTTTTAAATCCAAAATAAGATAAGATAAGATAAGATAAGATAATCCTTTATTTGTCCCACAGTGGGGAAATTGCAGGAGCATTTTGTAAAAAAACAATGAGGCCAGAGTTACACAGGGCATACTGTAGCAGGATTTAACAGTATTGAGCAGGGTTAAAGAGCTGAACAAACAGTGACTACAGAACCAAAGAGGGAATATATGCCAAGGAGAATTGATGTGTGGAGGAAGAATCAGATGAGACTAATGAGCAGAGTAGAACAGCTGAGAGTGCAATCAGAAACAGACGTAGTCAAAGGCTGCGTTCGAATTTAGGCGCCAAGGTCTGATCGGATTCCAAGACTCCTCTTATGCGGCCTACAAATGTGCCCTTCTTTTACACTGGACACATTTGAAGGATATGTCTGGTGTATCCTCTCTATCCTTGGTTATCCCAGGATTCATTGCGAATTGAACCGAGCCGACTTCTCCATGCTCAGAGGAAAAAGGTACTTGGCATCGAACAGTGGTGAATATTGGAAGTTCCGTTAAATACAATACAAGCATGTGAATAGTTCTGTCTGAAATGAATTAAAATTGTTGTTTTAATGGTTATTCAGTCAGATATGTGGCGGTAATGTTTGATTTATCTAAAGGTTTTTATCTGTTACTGTGTAAATGGGTTTGGCTGTGATTTAAGGACAGGTTCTAATGGATCTGCAGTTTGGAGACTATAAATCTGATATGATTTTTTATTTTTTTATTGCTATTTTGTTGTTTTTTGTTGTTGAATATAAGAGATTTTGCAGATATATTTTTTCTACATACATTGTTTAGATTTACTTATATCTTTTTACCTCTTTTATAGAATAGAATAGAATAGAATAGAATAGAATAGAATAGAATAGAATAGAATAGAATAGAATAGAATAGAAAAATCCTTCATTATCCTACAATGGGGAAATTCTGGTGTTTACGGCAGAATTCAGCAAAGAAAAAAAGATGGTCACACAAATGTAGACCTTAGAAAAATGTATAAGAATAACATAATAGTGAAGAGTTAAAATATAAACAATAAAATACTGTACTGTAAAGTGTTTTAACAATATAAAAAATGGTGCACCCTGAGAATAAATAACCAAAATAAAGCTATGGAAATTTACAGTAATGGATATTTGATAATAGCAGCAACATCAGAGATGTGCACAATGACAGCAGCATATTATTTAACTGACTAAGATTTATATCATAACATTTGCTATAATTTGTTCATGCTCCTGGTGGTTGTCACCATTATTCCACTCTATTCTCATGAGTATATTCTTTGTTCACTTTACAATAAAACAAGGTTGCGTCCTTGGAGGACTAAGCCCATGAATTCAAACGCACCCAAGGAGAAAGAATTTAGAAACAGGAAGTGAACACAGCCCAGAAACTAAGAAGATATACACAAAAAAAGAAAACCCAGAAATGAATAATACTCAAATCCAAAAGAAGACAAAAAAAATTCAGAAACAACAAGGAAACCGGAAGTAAAGACAACAGAAAACAGAGAGAACTACACTTACCAAAAGGAAGATGTTAATAAGAAACTAGAGACAATATTTAATACAAGTCAAATAACTACTTATAGGCCTTATATTAAAAGAAAAAGCCTTATCTCACTGTTGTAAAAAATGTAAAACTGCAGTGTGTGGAAGTCAACACTAAGCTACTGTAAATGGAGCTCAGTGGTCATAGTGATTTTATTAATTTAAGAATAGTTCAAATTGAAATGTTTTATACAAACAGTGTTTCTGTTACTCTAATTTTTGTATTTGCTTTGAATTCATTCACTCGCACGTATTTGCACCCATAGCGTTTTTATGACTCGCATTTCCTTTGGATGAGTCTGTCATGTCAGTGTGCCTCTCTACCTGTGACCTGTCAGTCCTATTTTGCTCACTTTGAGTCCAGTCAGCTTTGGTCAGTTGCAACAGGCTGTCTATAACCCTCTGCCTTTGTGAAGTGGAAAACAACCCCTGCAGACTCAAAGCTTTAATATTCTTGTGATGTTTATTTTTTTTATTTTATTTTTTTATTTTTTTTGTGATTATTGCATTAAATCCCACGAATAGAAACATTTTGAGTTTCAATTCAAATCACTAACATCTGCTAAAGCTGGGCCCCCAGCTGGCTATCTGTGAGCCATCTCTTCATCACTTTCACTTTGAGATCATTTATCACTTTACCACAAACTCCCTGCAATATCTTTGTATCACTGCTTCATAGTTAATGCCTTAGTGTAACACCCTACACATATATAAATCAATGTCATCTATGATGATTTACTTTATGATTTTTTTCCTAAAGTGCTAATTTTTTGCTTGATCTATTATATTACGTGTTGTAGTGTTCTGCCCATACCCTTTCCTACTGTGGCAAAAACACAGTTTTACCAGCGCACAAACTCTGAAATCCAAAAACTGTTTTTTAATTTAGTATGGGCAACTAACTTAGATTTGAGTTTTAGTTTTCATAATTTTATTTACAATATATTTCTGACATGCCTGGAAGGAAAGACTTAACATAGATTTAAGGAGAGGTAGAGATATTTATGCTTTGGTTGTAAGGGAAATGTGCATATTTGCATCCTTCATTGCATGGAACATGGACTGCCTATGATGTAAATATTTGTCATAATAACTACATGAAAGCTTTCATCTCAATATTGTGAGTTTAAACCTGAGTATAAAAAAGTATAATTAGAAAAACATGGTGATGTCACGGCAAATATGGCATGCGCCATTCTAACCAGTAGAACACTAGTTTCCACATTATTGATCCGGATAAACATGCACTATACCATGGGTCTTCAACGTTTTCCAGGGCAAGGACCCCAAACTGATGGCGAGATGGAGCGGGGACCCCTAATTATATATATTGCATGAAACTGGTCCTATAGTCACTTTATTTCATATGGAGTAATATAATGAAAGTAATTTCTCCCTGCGATTATTATTAAAGTATTTCTGATTCCTGGTTGATGGGACAGGTGTTGTGAATGAAACGGTGCCCAGCTTGAAAGAGCTCCTGTGTGTTGCTGAATGTGTGCATTGATGACTGAAAGTGTGTTGAATTCATTTCAATGTGGATTTAAAGACATTTCAATTAGTGGAAAAAACTGCAGGGAGGAATATATTAAAAAAAGTCTAATCAACTAAAACTATTGAGACCCCCCTGCAGTACCTCTGTGGACCCCCTAGGGGTCGCGGACCCCCTGTTGAAGACCTCCGCACTATACATCAACATGCACACACACTTGAAAGATGTAAAATAACTTGATGAGATACAAAATCCACTTTTTTCACAATTAAAGCACTTTTTTATGTGCCAGCAAACGTGGCAAGATAAAAAAAAAAGCAGTGTAAAAGGAACCAACTATAAATTACTATGAAGTTTGCATCGTGTACAGGTGACAGTTCAATGATTGTTTTCCACTTTTATGTCATGTCACTTTTATTGCAACATTTAGCCCATCAATAGGGAATGAGATTTTGAACACCATTATAACAGGGTGACTTTTTACAAACTATGGAGAAGCTTTCAAACAAAGTGAAAAGTTATCCATGCATATTTAGTTTTCTTTATCCATGTTATGTATTTGTTAGACAAAAATGTTACTTCTTGTTGTTGTATTCACAATTTCACAATTTATTTTATCTTTTCTCTATACTTATTTTATTCATGCTCTATGTTCACCTGAGTGTTTTAGTCATTTTCCAACATGCAAAAGCCTCTTCAGCCTGTTTTATCACATTAATAGTGATGATCCTCTTGTCTTCTCTCTGTATTAGTACTAAGTATAGGTGAAGGAGGTTTCTGGGAAGGCACCGTCAAAGGAAGAACAGGCTGGTTTCCAGCAGATTGTGTGGAAGAAGTTCAAATGCGACAGTATGACCCAAGATTAGGTAAGAAATTGTAATTCACATTTCCATACAAAATTAAGAAAAATCATTTTGGTTGCTGGCTTATTTACACAAAGGAACCATAAATTCACATTGTAGAATTTCTTTTGCATTAATGTGTGTGTGTGTACATACAACAGATGTCTAACCATCAGAGTGAGGACCATTTTTCCAATTTCACCATTACAATGAGTGATGTAAAGTGAGGACATTTTGTTCGTCCTCACAAGTTTTTTTGATAATGGTTAGGTTTAGGGCTAAGTTGACAATTGGGTGAGGGTCAGGGTGGGGTATGCATTGGTAATGGTAAGGTTTAGGGTTAGGTCATAGAAAGGGTTGAAAATGACTGAAAATCAATGAAACTCAATGGGAATCAACACATGGTCCTCATTACATATAGCAGAACAAGTAGGTGTGTGTGTGTGTTTGCCTTTTCTTCTCAGCTGAAACACAATTTGTTTGCATGTTTACCTTTTAATCTTCTTTGCTTTATAATTCTCAGAATATGTACAAATCAGGATTCGTTTCACAAGTGGTGTTTGGTTAATCAGTTTGATAATCCACATTTTTTCAAATGTTAATTTTTTTAATTTATTTATAATGAACCACATGTTGCTGTTTGGTGTCCATTCTGAGTGAGCCTGCCCCTCACCAACTATCTCCTTAAAAAAACACACTAACAAATTGTTTCAAAAGTACAGATTGAGAAAGCATAGGGAATTTATATCAGCCTATCCTAAAATAAATCATACCTTTTTAAGTGTCATTTTTATTATATATAAGCAAAATGTAATGTTAAGTGCCTTACTTATTATTTGCTGGTTTTTACAAAGTGTCATGAAATATACTCAAAAAACTTATTTACACTTAGTTTTAGCATTTTTGCTTATGCAATTAACAGTATAAAGATATGGGACACTGATCATACTCATGCCTTTTTTTTAAAAAGAGAGATAATTTAGAGTTTTCACTCTCCTAGTGCTTCCTGTGTTCTCTCCTGTCTTCCTTCCTGCATCCCTGCACTCACAAGCAAAGAAAATCTGTGTAGGTTTTCTTCAATGAATGATAATCTGCATAAAGACATTTTTTTATTTGATGCTGAACATTTGAAGGGTATTTCTTTTAGGGTTATCATGTTTTAACTCTAGATTATTTTTTTTTATTCTAATTTTCTCCATTAGAAGATTTTACAATCATAACATATGTTTTCAGTCCCAAGTGCCAACATTTATAGTGTATTAGCTCAGTTTCTCCATTCTTTTTTTCCATGAGTGTGAGCATTAATATCCCCTCATCATGTGTTAAAATAATGAATTCATTTTCAGAAATTTGAACTACAGTACCTTAATGCTAGTTTGAGCCATACAAGTTTCTTTTCTGTTTGATAAGTTTAATATTTTTTTCCTTTTCTATATATACAAATTAGATTTTTGGTAATTTCAATTTATATTGAAGCCTGGGAGCTTTAAAGATTACTGGTAAAATTAATTTAGATGAACAGGGTTGTTTTAATCAATATCCTCATCTAATGAAATATAAAAACTTGAGTAAAAAAGACATTTTGAAGTTTTTATATATTTTTTAAGGGGATGAAAAGTTACTTTCACGCTATAAATATTGAATTAGTCAGTGTCTGTGAAAGACTAATGAAAACAGGAAACATTCCACACGAATATGTGTTTTGCAATGTTCGTGAAAATCGTCTGAGCTATGTATAAAATTAAAATAAACAACACAAAGTATTTTAAGGCAGTAGTTAGTTTTTTTGTGTAATTATATGTTGAAAGGAGTACAGTAGTGTAGTATAATATAGTGGTACAGGTTTTCAATTCAATTCAGTTTATTTATATAGTGCCAGTTCACAACACATGTCATCTCAAAGTAGTTTACAGAGACAATACAGCCAAATTAACTCAAAGTTTTCCATCTAGGAAAAACCAGCTGATTGCATCAACTCATTGACTCGAAGGCAGTCCCTCACACCAAGCATGCTTGTAGTGATAATAGAGAGGAAAACTCCCTTTTAACAGGAAGAAACCTCCACCAGAACCAGGCTCAGTGTGAGCGGCCATCTGCCGACTGGGGTTTAAGGAGACAGAAGCAGACATACAGAAAGAAGCAAAGATACAAAAGGCAACTCTAAACCAGCTCCACAGGTGGCCCGTCCAGAAAACCCTCAGCAAGGCAGATGAGCACCGAGCCAGTTCCCATGTCAGAGGATAAAAGAGAAAACATATAGTTGGTCACAGTCAGAGAAACAGGACTACACTGAAAAACAGGCCAAGCTACAACATCTATAAACAAAGGTGTTGATGACAGCAGAACAGCTGATATTTCTCTCCAGAATGGTGTCACAGCCAGACCGGAACAGAACAGATGAAGCTACTATGATGAGAAAAGCAGAGAGAGCATAATGTTAGAGATTGAACTAACAAAATCTGCACAATGGGATAATAGATATAGAATGATGAAAAGGGGTCCCTATATCCTCAACAATCTAAGCCTATAGCAGCATAACTATAGAGATAGCTCTGGATAACCTGACCCACTCTAACTATAAGCTTTATCTAACTATAAGTTTTTGTACACTTTGAACAAAACAGAAGGCATTGGTGGAAGATTTCATGAAAGATCTACCGAGTATTTAATTTCTTAACCTATTACTGCAGATAAAACAGACTGTATCCAGATACAACACTAATCGGACATGGTAACGACCCTAAATAATACTAAAGCGTTGTTTGCATATTGTTGTTTTGCTAATATTAATTCTAGATTTCTAAATTATTTTCACATTAAAAGAATAGTTCCACAAACAACCACAAAATATTGTAAAATTGAGTTATATTTAGGCTATTTAATTTACATTTATTTGCAGAGTTAATTAATCTGTGATTCTGTTGGAAAATCATGTTCCACGTTGAGATTGAAAATGAGGGAGTTTTTCATGTCAAGTAATGCCTTCATTTATTTGGCATTTTATATCCCAATCGTATCGAGTCACTAAAATAGTTTCCTGGATATCGAATTTTGTATTTAGTATCTTGACAACGGAAGCACACCTTATTCAAATTATTCCTCTGATCACATCTGAACTATAAAAAATTGAAATAAAAGCCAATATTAACAACTTAAAGGAAATATTTTTACAACTTCATTGGTGACATTCATATTCTGTGCTACATGTCTTCAAGTTATGCAGCTTGTACACAGAGCATCGTATAATTGAACAGCAAAACTTAACCAGTTCCCCATATGTGAGCACTACAGTATGATGCATTAGAGAGTGCCAAATGACCAAACCAGAGGTTACTCTCCTATTCACCTCACACATTGGCACTCGTCCTCACATTAAGCACAGGAAGGGTTTGTAGAAAAGGAGGAGGGATGCACAAACCCAACCCTTCTGCAGTGGCCGAGGAACTCCTCCTAGAGATGGAGAAAAAAGTAATTATATAAAGTGAGGTAATACACACAATCATGTCCTAATTATTAACAATCTTAGAGCTCATCAAACCAGGAACAGCAAACATAAAAAATAAAAAAAATTTGTTTGAAGGAGCAATAAGAAAAACATTTTGGGTTGTTTAACACTGTAGCTGATAACTTGCTGTTAACAAGAGAACTACATTTTGGCAAATTATTTTCTTCTGATTATATCTAAATCTGCGCTTTCAACTATTTTGTTTTCTTTTCTGAAACAGTAATTTATTCCTTATTGCTAAATTTAAAGTAAAAACACATTGTTAAGATTAATTTACTTGTTGTGATTTGAGTAACCAAGTATAAAAATACTTCTACTATCTAAGAAAAGCTGACCAACTTTTTGAATTAAGATGATTAATTTTAATAATTAAATCCTCCATGCTACTGCAACAGATATCAATGTAAACAATGTAACCAGTGAACAAGTGGGAGTACATCAGATTAATGTGACTCTGTTTTGATGTAGACAGCTATTTAATTAACGGATTGTTGTGGGGGTTCTCAAGGGCAGCAACATGTGCAGAGCTTATCTCCACTGAGTCTCATGAAGACATTTCAAGGAAACCAGTTGGCCATCTCGTTGGATAATTTAGCAATGCAGCATAAACCTAGGTTTAGTAATGGGACGGGGAAAGTTGTTTTTTCTTTTTTTTTTTTTCTTTTTTGGTCCCATAAATATCACCCTGTTCCTTCTGTTGTTTTTGGCAGATGTCTCCTTGGGCCTATTTTCGGCGCAGCTGGGGCATTTTCCTGGTTGAAAGCGTTGTTGAGGGATTGAGGTTACCTCAGAGCAGGTGTAAAGAGGGAAGAACAGCCAGGAATCCCTAAACACCCCATTTAAATGCATTGTGAGAAAAAGATAGGGAACGGTTGGAGAGAAAGTGGCCAGATACCGAGAGAGACGGATGGGGGAGTATACTCTAAAAGACAGAAAAACAGAGATGGTTGCGTTTGTCTTCAGCTAAAAAGAAGAGAGAAGGAAGGAGGAGGAAGGATGGGATATTGTGCTAATATTAAAGCACAGTCACAAGTAATGGAAAAGAAAACCCACAGGTATATGGCTTTGAGAGTGGCGGGGTGGGTGTAAAAACTGTCTCAGCCTCCGTGTATATTTCCAAACATTGTGGAGTTTTGTGTGCTGGTGCTTCTGGTCACATTAATTGGCATCCCAATGTGTAATACATTAATATTGTTGAAAAAGTAATGTCAAACCCAGGAAAAAAGTGGAAGTTAAAGGTAATAAAGACCATTCAGTGGTGGAAGATATGTCCAACAGCTGTTTGTATATACATATATGTATATATTGTTTGTATTTTGAATTGTGCACATGTGTCAGTGTCCCGTCCTTTTAACAGTTCTGTACATTGGAATTGCCTCTGCTGGCATTTTTGTATTTCACCTAGAGAGGCAGTAAAGTACCGCTGCATGCTGCATGTTTCATAATTTTAAAAAATACATTACTTACTACAGAATCAAACGTAATTTACCTGTCCTGCATAAGTTTCTCAAACAAAACATTGTTTTCAAAACCTTTTGCTCCTTCATGGCCTTTTTTCAAGTACATTTTCCAGTTAGGTTTGTCAGGATTGATGCCAATGATGCTCATGTTTAAACACAAGACTGATAAAAAAAAGGTAAAATAAGCATCAGCAGTACCACTTGATGCTTCGGCGCCATGGCGGCCAGATAGCCAAACAGCGTATTAGAAACAGCTTGGGGCCTACGTAAAAACGTCCTGGGGGCAACAAATGTTTGATTGACAAACAAGTAGCCAATCCACTTTCAACGCTAGGCAAAGTGGATTGACAAATGTTTTGTAGGCCCTACCACGGCCAGAGTTTATGATTTTTTTTTTTTTTGTTGGGGGGGTACCATAAGTGCAAGAATGCCAGCCATCAATTAAGTCATTTTAGATTAATCTGGACACTTTACCTACCTTTAATGTACTATACTGTTTACATTTACACAAATTATTACTTTCATTAGGAGTAATAATAATATAATACCCATTAGTATTATTGTAATTTATATGATTTCTTTTGTTTTTTTGTAGCACACTTACATTAATAATACATCCAAATTAAAGTAGATTTATATTTCTAACAAGTCATTTGTGCCTTTGTCCAGTAAGCAGATTATTATAGATGCAAAATAAATGTCCAAAATTTGCCATTTGATAATTGCTGCAACAGAGTCAGTATCACCAATCCTCCTTAACATTTATCAAATTATTTTTTTTGTAATCCAAGTTGTTATATGGAGCCAATGCCAGAAAAACCTTCCTTCTATTATAACAGACAGAAACTGCCTATTTTGAATTTATACTTATATGGAAAACCCACTTATGCCAACTGTTGTTTTGAAATTGTAAAGGTGGTCCATACTCCATTTCTTCCAGATGCCACGGTAACCTTGTTAGACTACAGTGGATCATGAAATCTTTGTCAAACAGGGTGATTTTCTGCTTTAAAAAAGTATTTCTAAATCTAACAGAAAAATTAAACCCAGTCCCTGGAGTCTTTAAGTCAGTTAAAAATAACTTTTTGCAGCCTTACTACTGGTTAAGAACCTAAACCATGTACTGGTTTTTCCTTGATTTATCTCATTAGCTTTTAGTATTTTTATTTTTTCCAGATAACACTGTACATGTAAACTATAGTTAACTGTTTTATATTACTTGTTAAACGTTGTACTATCTTGATAGTTACACGATAATAACTATCAAGTATCGTCAACCCCAATTGCACAAGATAAATTTTCTTCAAGTCCAAGTTGAGTCTGAAGGTTTTCGATAGGAGCCTAAAGAAAGTCTGAAGCTTTTGTTTTCTGTGACTTAAATGGAACGGCAGTGTAACTCTCCATCTCTGCCAAATAAACACAAAAGTTGTTCAGTAGACTAAAAATCTATCCTTTTTCTTGGCCCCCGTTTCTTTAGAAAGGTGTGACAATTGGAATATTATTAAAAAGAAATATCACTTAACATGTTGTTTTTCATATCAACAAATATATTTAAAAGGAGTTCATTTTAAGGCTCTTTATAGATCTCTACTAGGGGTCCAAATAAATGTTGCCATTAGTGGATATGTCTTATTGAGGTTATTTTTTTTAGTTTTCCTGTTGATAATTAAGCTTGCCAAAAAAAAACTACATTATTCCATTACCCACTTTCTAATTTCTGAATCTTCTGAAGCATTTCAAACCTCATTCCAATCCCTGCATCCATCAGCAATGCTACAGCAGCATTACAAGTCAGGATACCCCAGTAAAATATTCACTGGGACACACATAAACACTGGGGTTGTTTATCAGAAGGCAGCCATTGAGCCATTACTGACATTGAGGGCAATATGTTTCAGCGTAGTGAAGCACGAAAGACAACCCAGTCTACAATTAAGTAACCCTAATACTATTGAGTGTGTTCTCTCTTTCCTGCTATCGCTCAATTTCTCTTTACCACCGCACATCACCATGAGCCATGACTCTGAGAGTGGTATCTCTCTTTATCTATTCCTGCCTCCACCTCTTCTCCGCCAGGTTTGAAAGAGCAATGATGGAAGCACCAGAGGGGGACAAATAAGGGGGAGGACAGCCTCAGTCAGAGGGACAGAAAATGAGAAAGACTGAAAAAGGAAGCAGGTGGCCACGTGAAAGAGGCGGTTTAAACTATCACTGGTTCTCCTGGTTGTTATCTGTCACCACTGCTCCTCTCTCAGCACAGCCAGAGCTGCCTGTGAGTAGCAGTTCATCTCTAGCTAGTACTTGAGGGGACATACAGGGGGAAGATGATGAGTCAAAGGAAAAAGCAAAGGAAAAGCAACAGAGAAAACATGAACGACTGATAAAGAAAAACAGCAGGGCTACAAATGAATCAGGTAGAGGTGAACGGCTGGTATTAAAATGCATTGCTGTGGATATACTGTATGCTGTTAAGGTTAAATAACTTTGCCTTTTAGCCATAAGTATTATATATATATATATATATATATATATATATATATATATATATATATATATATATATATTTGAATAAAATCAAATAGCACATATAATAGAACAGACTAAAGTATTATGATAATTTTCATGCGCTCTGCTCAGCCTCCCCCCCACACATGTTCACACATGCTGCTGGCCTGTTACGTACTTTGGGTTAATAGTGGATGTTTACTTGCAGCAATGGAGGGGATAATGATGTGACTCTGAACTGCTCTTCCTTTTCTAATGATACAAACTAATTGCGACGGCACTCATTTTCCACAATAGCATCGTTAATCTGTTGTCACCAATCTGTTGGAATTTACAGCCCTCCAGCAGAACCACCCAGCCCCCAGCCGTTCCATCTTCCTGTCTTTCAGTTAAAAATTGCTGTATAGCATCCAAAGACAAATGATCTGCCCTTATGGAGAGCAGCTTTCAGGATTTCCATAGAGTGCACTTTAATTTATCTTTTCTGGCATCCTGAAACATTGATTGTCCCTAAAGATCATGACCTTGGCTTGTAGCATTGCACTATATGCAATTATCAATGAAGAAAGAAACAACTTTTAAAATCATTTAGGTGTTGATAATTTGCTGTGCACAATAGCTACATTAACTTACTCTCTTTACATAGTAACACAGTTGAATGAGTCACAGCTGCCTGAATCAGCCCAGTCAGATCGAGCCTGAGCTATTTTTAGCCAGCCCATTAAGAAGTTTTGGAGTGTGTCTGCACTCCCTTTGAATGCTTAAGCATCAGGGTTGCTGCAGCAAGACAAGACTGACATAAAGCGGAAACAAGGGGTAACAAGTAGATGAAGAGTAATGGAAAAAAATTGTGCAGAATAATTACTGTGATCACTCAGAAAGTTAAAAGGTGAACTGGCCTACACAATTAGCTTTGATTAAAAAAAATAGACTATAGACATATTAAATAACTTTCCTTCCACTAAATGCTTTGTTGTATCAGTCAAGTTTGTTTTGACCTCCTTGGTGTAAATTGTCCGTAATTATTATCACAATAAAAAACAGTTTGTTTTTATTTGCCTTCTGTCATGACAGAGTTGGAATTTCTTCATTTTATTAGGACAAGCACAAACACCAGTTGTGTTTGGCAGCTTTATAGTCAACTAGAGAAGCACTGATCCGACACCTGGATCGAATATTGGCTCTGATATTGACTGGATCGGCTGAGATCAGTGATTTGATATCAGATATCCGCGTTAAAATCCAGTGCACTTTACATTAACTGTTATATGTTTTTTGCTGCTAATTTGATAATGAATAGAATAAAGTACTTTAATATCTGTTTTAATTTGTTACCTTTTTTAACAAAGTTTATTTCAAGGCTAAAAGGCTTGTAGAGGGGAAAAAAAAAGTATTCAGCTATTCACCCTAGTTATATAAATGGAGATTGATGGATTTTACTCAGTCGGCACTTTATTTATTATATCTTTGCAAAGATAGAACAGTTCATCATACAGCCCTTATGGCACAGTATTCAGCCCTGTTCTGCCTGGGGAGCGTTCGTTCCCCCTTACTTACAACAATGGAAAGTAGTCAGAGTCAAAACAAATTACAGACACTTTGGTTAACAGTAACATGTTATGAGTAAACCTTGAGAAAGAATCTGACTTGTTTTGGGAAGAAGCTATGTCTGGTCTACAAACACCCTCACGCAGAGAATTGTGTGGCCTTGGGGGTATAACAGACCGAGTGAAAACTTTTATAGTAGGTAAATAGGATAAATTAAGATATGAAATAAGAGACATCTACATTTTCCGACAACAGGCTTTAGCCTAGAGGAATGTCAAGGCTAAAAGGCCTTGTATAAAAAAAAAAGCACTGTATTTTGGCCGGAGGAATCATTTAAAATAACTCCTATTTGTCATCTTTTCAGGTAACAAAGTCTGCAGTGTGCCTTTAACATGACATGTTTTCCTTATTTACAATACATTTATCAAAACATTTTATCTCAACATTGTTTAACTCTTCCAGCATGACTCTTGCTATGTCGCCTCTTAGAGATTTTTAGTTGCTAGCCCCTGTGTTTCAAATACTGCCTTTAAAACAAAACATTCAAATACTATTGATTTTCGGTTGGACTAAATACATACAAAAAATATTTTTCCCTACTAGATTTTCATTTCGGGATGCAGCTTAAGATGTAGGATCCTATAATCTAGGGGTCATCCCTTTAACTGGATGCAAAACATTAACTGAAGGGGAATGTGATATCTCAAGCATACAGCTTCTACATGACCTCTGCTTTTCAAACAGCCACTTGGTCATTTTCACGTGGGGGAAAACACAGTTTTAGTAGAAACTCGATACCAAATGCTGACACTTATAAGGGAGAATGTCTACAGATCTGTTTGGAGTGTGAAGTGTCTCAAATTTGTCTCATTTGAAAGCAGGGATCAGAAGCCAAGGCACATATAAAGGATGCACAGTTAAATGCCCTCTTGCTCCTCGAATTGGTATCAGCAAGCTGACTGTGGTTTGCTCATCATGTAATAGGCTCTCTTAGACCTATGGTTTCCTGTTGTAGGCGCTGATAACTGCAGGATAAAGATGTCTAGGCCTGTTTGGAGATTTTCTAAAACGTTATATTTAACCCACACTATGTTATTGTTTGTAAGACATGACACCCTAATAACAGAAGAGTCAGTATAAGTCCTGATCACATCTAAGGGTTTCTTTTAGGATTTTAAAGTGTCATTGGGGTGAGTTAAGTCAATGGAGAGATTACCCGACTTTAAAGGGGTCATAGAATGCAAAACCGAGTTTATATTGTCATAGATGAATAACAATAGTTCAGTGGGTGAAATGGACATGCAGAGAAGTTCAAACCCCATCGACACCTCCTTTCTCTGCAAATCTCACAATTCTAAACTTCCACCATAAAAAGGGTGAATCCAAATGAAGCCCCAAGTTGACGTCAATTCGGGGATGTTGCCTTATTTGGTTCTGGCCTGTACTTTTGTCACGGCCCGAAATTGACATTCAGACCAGCCCGCTGGTTCACTGGCCCAAGAACATGAATAGAGGTAGCTGTAAGACACCAGTTTAGCTGTTTAGCCTACAGTTGGGTTTATTTCTACAAAAATTACAAAGCAGGCAGTTTCTCTTCTGAAAATGAGCCAGAACCATGGGTGTAAATGCAGTGTTCCAGGCTGCACGGAGTAAGGGGAAAATTTTCACAGTCTTCCCCGGGATCCAAAGACTATCTATGGTGACCAGATTTGGTTTTCTGAAAAGGAGGACCCTTTTTTGGGGGGTGGGGGTGGGGGGGTGCTGCTCGGCCGCTGACTGGACTGGACTGGGCATTCAAACCGTCAACGAACCACCTCAGGTCTTGACCTGAGGTGGTTCCTCAGGGAAGGGACTCCTGGTTGCTCCTAGAGTCACCACTAAAGATGGTGAGGCTGCTTCATGCTTCATGCAGCCAAGGTCTGGAAAAGCCTCAGTGAGGACGTAAAACAACCCTCAACCCTGACTATGTTTAAGTCCAGGTTGTAAACATGCCTATGTAGTGCTGCCTATGGTGTTTGATTGTATTTGAACTACTTTAATATATAATGTGTATTTTATATATTTGTATTGACTGATTTGTTTTATTGTTTTTGTATTGTTGGTGTTGCTGTGAGGCACATTGAGTTGCCTTGTGAATGAAATGTGCTGTATAAATAAGTTAGCCTTGCCTTAAGCTACGTCATGCTGTTTAATAACATATTAGAAACATTATGTATGAAGGCAGAAATATATTATTCAGCTACGTTACTCTCATTCAAATGCAACACGTTAACATCAGGGTCGTTTTCAAAGGCCGGATAAAAAAATGCATTCATGTTAACCTGCCTTACTGTAAATACCTTAGAAGAACATCAAAAATACAGTAACTCCTGTTAAACACATAATATATGTAATATAAATAAAACTCTATAAAACTCTGTTAGTTAATTTTAAGTATTTATCAATATTTTACCTGAAACTAAACTATATTAATTAATTTAATGTTATTAAGTAACACACACATTGACTGAGGCTGTGAATAAATCAAATGCAGGGAGGGATGTATTTTATTGCAATACTGTAGTTTAAAAAAACATAACAAAACAAGAAAAAAATGTTAAAAAAAATAATTCATATTTACGGGGCGTGCTTCGATGGAGCAATGTTTAGTGCACACAACCCATTTGTGGAGGGCATATTGCAACAGACCCGGGTTCGAATCTGAACCGTGGTCCTTTGCCGCATGTCTCTCCCACTCTCTCCAGTGTGTTTTGGATCAAAACAAGGTTAATTTGAACATTTCATGATATTTAAACTAATTACAAACTCTGAACATGGTCAGTGCAGGTGTCCTGATAGTAACTGTGTGTTTATCTCAAATGCTTTAGGCCTACGTAGTTTTAACAGAAAAAATGATAATAGGAAAAAAAAACCTTCATTCTGATAGTTGCACTGTAAGACGATCATTTACATGCAACAGAAATACAGCATCTCACAGCTGACTCTGCTCAGGATCTAATTAACTACCCAGTGTACAACAGGCCTTCCTTGGTTCATCTTTCAAAAGGATTGATTAAAACTATTGCTCCATTTGTTTGCATATAGTCATATTTATTCAGCAAAGATGGAAATAATGGTTTAATGTTCCTGATTAATATATAGAATACAGTACATTCCTTTTGTTTACAATTTTCAAAAATATTTTAACAGCACATCCTTCTCTCAATTCTTAAGTACTTCATATAAATATTTATAAGCAAATATGCTTAATAGATAGCAGAATAGTATAAATAATTTTTTAGTTAACCCTGCCTAACGCTTTTGTTGAAAATAAACAAAAACCAAAATAGAATTAACAGCAACATGTGAAAAAAAAACTATTAAATTACAAACGAAGACTGAACCCTAACATTCTAACACTCCATGTCTCATTTTAGGTGACATTGTATTTGTTGCTTTATATGGTATTTCCACTATTTTTGTATTCAGCTGAAGACTGTATTTCCTTGTATATGTCATGTTTCAAGAATTGTGTATTCTTTTATGAATGCTAAACAGATTTAGAATAAAAAAAAAAACACAAATTATGTAAAGATTAAATGAATGATGGATCCCAAGGATCAGACTGCAGTTTCCAATCAATGCATTTTTAAAATACCAGTATTACTGCACTAAACCTTTTTTCGCATATTTCAGTGACTGTCTGCATTTTAGCAGCCAAATCAATTAGGGACAATTTTTGTTGCTGCAGTGTGTCTGCATCATGTTACCTGCTCAGACTGCTGTATATTTTTTATGGAGAGCTGGAAAGACATTAGCTGAAACCTTAAGAAATGAATCAATTTAACTTGGTTCAAACCTAAATTAATAAGGGGCATAGCATGTTCTTACTGTAGTGTTTTCTCTACACAATTAAGAATAACTTATATTGAATACTTTTTACTTTGGCCCAAACTATGAAGTTGCTCATAGAAACACAATATATAGACCCATGTTTTCAAGCCTCTTTTTCTGGTAAATATTAACATTTTCTATTTACATTATTAAAACATTAACATTTAAAATTATAATATCACATCAAACCATTAAATGTAATTAAGAAATCTAGGCTTAATGAAAAGTATGCTTAATGTCTGCTTAAAGGCTGGCAATTTTTAACATTACTATGTGTTTTCTAATTTATTGTAGGACTAAAACCTTCAATTATTTTTGAAACTTTTCAATTTTTTTTTTCCAATAATTTAAAAACAATCCCCATCATAAACTGACATACCTCAACAATTTGCTTAATTACTGCTCTTTGTGGGTTGTTCTTTCTGCAAATAACATGTTTGAGGGTGGTTATTATAATAGCCAAATAGTGCAGTTAATTAATTTAGCCTAATTTTCTTAAATATGACTATATGTTTAGAAATGAAGAGTAACAACAGGTCTCAACCTCAATTTTCTTAGGCATGCCTGTTCAATTGCTTGGTAACAAAATGGTGAATCAGTCGAGATTTTGGTGTAATGAAAAAATGGATCCATTCTGCTTTTTCCATTTCCATCCCATCATGACTATGTTGCAGCCATCATCTGATTTATTATTCATTTATGTTCCTAAAGTCCTCCAAGACTTTAATGATAATGCACCATATCTTAAATTTTCAATCACCTCAAAGTTCTGGAGGACCTTTGGGATGTAGAACAAGAGATTAGTGTGTCATGAAAATCTCTTAGGAAAGTTTCTGAAAGTTTGACAACAGACTTCAATTTAAACCCTTGTTAGGGTAATGTATTGAGCCTAATTGGAGAGTAAGGACTCTCTCTAAGAGAGATTGTTAAGCAGGAACATTTTTACATTACTTCTGTGGACTTTTTAGATGCTGCCATTTTGAGAAACAAATTTTCTCGAAACATCATTTCTAGGAAATGAGCACATCTAAGAAAACATGAGTAGATGATGTTCTTAAAGTTTTCCTGGACTAAAAAATGCATGAGGATACTTAAGAAGAGAGGCAAAAAATAGAGAGCAAAAAAGAAAACAATAGCGCTTTCTAGACATCATAAATCAATCTGCATGGGACTGTTTTTTTTATTTGATGATGGTCATCACTGTGGAGTATAAAAGAAGCAAAAAACTAGCTTTTCCCTTTTTCACCCATAAAGATACAAAGCATTTACAATTGAAAACACCCGATGGTTTATCTTTATTGATATTTTTTTTATTTTAGTATACATTTATTGATAGTCAATTGAAATAGTTTAAGATGCAAACAGTGTGACTCACATGATGCAAGATAGGCTATCGTTCTACTTCCACAGGCATGAAAAGCCTGTGCCTACTAATTTTTCAAAATCTTTTTTAATTTAGCCTTTTTATCCCCCATTTATTTGCCTTTGATTTTCTTCTACACTTGTATACCTACGTTCAAATTGTTCATGATAGGACACATGAAGATCTCCCTTTATTATACTCTTTTCTCTGCTTGCAGAAGACCAAAGCCCTTTCATCCTTATTTTTTATTTCTCTCAAATATATATTTATATATACTCCTGATTAAAATCTTAAAACCAGCCAAAAAATTGCAAGAATTTGCACTTTGCACTATTGGATCTAAAGAAAGTTCTAAGTAGAGCTTCACAATGTTAAAAGAAGAAATCAGCGTAAGAGACAAAAACTTTTGAGCATCTCCACATAGCCAGCTGCTGTTTGATGCCCCTGCACAACCTGAAGCTCCATTGTTACATTGAAGGAAAAGGCACCCCAAATCATTATGGCACCCCCACCACTGTGCCGTTTAGAAAACATCTTAGGTGGGATCTCCTTGTCATGCCATTAACGTCGGAAGCCATCAGGACCATCAAGGTTACATTTTTTCTAATCAGAAAAGACAACTTTCTTCCACCTTTCAATGTCCCATGTTTGGTGCACCCTTGCAAAGCCCAAATGGGAAATTTTGTGGCCTTTGAAGACGTTTTTTGTTTCTCAAGCCCTTCTCTCGCAGATGCCGTCTGATGGTTACTGGGCTGC
>NW_015150697.1:483051-489205 GCF_000732505.1 Cyprinodon variegatus
TATATATATATATATATATATATATATTTACCACTAATGTTGAAGCAGAAAAGCTACTCATTTTGGTCGATTCCAGTCCAAATCCAGTGTCCACAGGCTGTGCAGTTAGCATATAAAATAATGCAGAGTCCTAGTAAACATCAGAGCCACAATCAAAGATTAAACATCCATATGTACTTTTTTTGTAAGTCCTTTCAAAACAACTGGTATATTTGAACTCTTAATTTCTTTTAATTTTGATGATTATAACAAGTACTAATGGAAATCCCTAATTTATCATCTAAAAAAATATCTCAATTATAAAAAGGTTCAATAGTTAAGATGAATGATGCCAGAATCTAATCAATTTAATAACTCAAAACATCTGCAAAGGCCTTTACCTTATCTCTCAGTTCACTTCTATGGGCTACACAGTCATGGGGAAAACTGCTGACTCGACAGTTGTCCAAAAGAAGAACATTGATACCTTGCATAAGGAGGGCAAGACACAAAAAGGTCGTTGCTTAAGAGGCTGGCTGTTCACAGAGCTCTGTGTCCAAGCATATTAACATAAGGGGCAAAGGAAGGACAGCATATGGTAGAAAAAAATTAAACAAGCAATAAGGATCATGTTGCATCCTGACGTTTTCAGGTAGTTTTATTGCCTCACATCATAGCATACTGCTTTCACAACAGCATTATTTTCTTTTCCTCTCCTTTTTTGCGCCCTTTCACTTTTTTTGCGCAAAAGCAGCATTGTATGCAATCTTGAGATTTTAGATACTCCTCATTAAAATAATAACATAAGACCCAACCATACAATAAACTGAACATAAAATAAAATGATTTTAAGGTCAAATTATCATAAAATAAGCATATTGGAGGATTTAATCAGTAGACTTAAATATTTGCTACGATAACCACACTTTGGAGAGGATTGGGACAAAAGAGAGGATTCACAAAGAGAGGAGGGCAGCTGCAGTCAGTGCTTCATGAACCACCATTCATGGACAAATGCAAGACATTGGTTTCAATTGTTGTATTCTTGTGTCAAGCTATTCAAACAAGAGACTGCTGCTGAATAGTCCAAAGCTTTTTTCTCTGAATGTAAATGTTGAATTTCCTTTGGAAATCAAGTTCCCAGATTATGGAGAAAGAGAGAAGAGGCAAAAAATCCATGTTACATGAGGTCTGCTGTAAAATGTCTGTAGTCAGTCCATGTCAGGCCTTATGTGTTTTCTGAGTTCAAAGGTCAATGTAGCTGAGTACCAGGAAGTTTTACAAAAGTTTTTGCTTCCTGCAGCTGACTCTTTTTATGGAGATGCAGATTTAATTTGCCATTAGTGCTTTGCAACTGCACAAAGTACAAAGTTTGTAAACAGTACTTTGTTTAAGGACCATTGTATCCTTTTTCTTAACTGGCCATTAAACTTGCCTGACCTTAACCCCCCCTGGAAAATGAATGGAGTATTGTGAAATAGAAGATGTGATATGCCCAACCTAACAATGCAGGCGAGCTGAAACTTATTATCAGAGCAACCTGGGCTTTCAAAACACCTGTGAATTCTTTGACTTCACAGACATATTTTTTCACAATTTTTGTTCTCCTTTTTCTCATCAGTCCACATATTTTTCCTACATGCTCTGCTCTACATTGTCTGTCATTAAATCAATATAATTCTTTGTGGCAATATCATCAACAGCAATGGTTGTGTGAAAGTTTACACATGACAAGTTTCAGGTTTCATAAATCACTTTGCAGGTGTTAAGTATTTGGACTTGCATATCCTCCATCCTGGTCATAATCATAATTTGCTTATTCATAAAGAAACGCTGTGTCATATTTTTCACCTGCAATGTGAAGTGCGCTAGCTTTGAAGATCAGCTTTCCTTGTGATAAATATTTGCAAAATAATTCGTTTTTAAAAAAAAAATCTGTCAACTTTTTGGCTTTATAATAACACTGAATTAAAAAGATGGGTCTGATTCATGAAAGTTGGGTTGCACAAAATGTGGCCTGAAATTTGCGTAAGCCATTTTCAATGCAAAGGTTGTGATGTACCAAAAACAATCTTGGTGTGGAAATCAGAGGTGCGAGTTATGAAGTCAACAAGTCATCTCTATGTCATGTATTTGTTCAGTCCAGCCACTGAGTGAGTGGCTGGGCAGAACAGGGTGAGTCCAATCTGCACAGTGAATTAAATTGTGCAGAGCGGAGTCACCTGGATCCGTGGCAGAGCAGAGCAAATACATGACATAGAGATGACTTGTTGACTCCACATCTCCCACCTCTGGTGTAAATGTACGGCTCATCTCAACTCTGACCCATGCGTACACACATTTTGGAAGAAAGGGAAAGAGGACAACAAAAATGATGAGATGTTGAACTGAAGCCAGATGAAATTCTCCCAGATTTTTAACATCACTTTATATGAAAAAATAATCATAGATAGCATCTAGTATTACAGTGTAATTTGTGCTTTCACTGGTGAACCGTAACTAAACATGAAACACTATCATACAAATAAAAAAGGTCTATGAGCAGCTCAACTCCTTAATCAAAGAACCTGAAATATTTAATTGTTTCCTTTAATTCATTTAAACATTTAACTGTTTAATTCTTACCATCACATTTCTGTCGCTGTTGATCAGGGGGTGATTTGTTCCACAGAACAATACATACATTTGACCATTTGTGGCAAATTAATCGATTGCTGTCAATATTTTAATATCGTTGTGGCACTTGTGCGTAATAGTGCAGGATTATGGAAGCTGCTTTGCTGGAGGAGGTTGAAAATGGGAAAATTAGGGGTGAAAGGATTTTCAGGGATCACCAAGATTTTTTGAACCAGGATAATAACTGGTTTATCAACAGATCAAACACACTAGAGCATTTCTTCTGAATCTATCTACTGAACAGGGTTCAGTTTTGAGGAGCCCGACCCACTGAATTCACACCATCCCTCTTCATCAGGAGGTCAGTGCGCACTACTCCAATATCCAAAACTTCAGGGTAGCTGGGTGCAGGGTACTAAATATGCATAACCAGCATTCCATATATGATTTCATATACATTTAAAAGTCATAGTCTTTATAGATATTTTTAATATGGGTGAAAAATAGCAGTGGCTTTAGGCAGCAATTTATTAAAAGATCCAATATATTTTTATACAGGGGAAACATCTATATATAAATAACTGATGGTATTGACCATGTTTTGCCCATAATACATTTTATAAATGCCTTGGTGGGAAGATTACTGTATCCAGATTTTCTACTTTTTTATTTATTGTTTTATTAATTGATTACAGCTGTTAACCACTGTAGGGTTCCTGGCAACCAACTCTTACCAGATTGAATTCCCTCAGTAATGTTAATCAACAATTGATAAACTGCCAGAAGCAGCATTTTGGAAGAAAATAATTATGTGAATTCATCTATGAAGTTGAAATATCCCACTCCGCTCTGAGCACACTATTATCTACCATCCCGGATATCCTTGTTGATATGATCAGTCTATATCAATATCTGTTTTCATTCATTATGCTTCATTTTTATTGGTAATGCCACTACATTCACTACCAATTATATTTATCCAACTCTTCAGGTCACTCAACATTACATCTATGTGTTTGTATGAGTGTTTGTTGTATGTGAGAGCAGATCTATAATAATACTATTTCACTCCATGGAGCACAAAAAGTAAAAGCACCTTAAAGCAACATACTAATTGTTTTTTACCCAGTTTTTCAACCCATTTCGGATGTGATCAACCATTATATGGCCATTGTTAGCGGTTATCAGTCCCATAGAAAGGCTTTAGACTTCACCTCTACCTTCTCGAAGGTTTCTTATGGCTGATAATATCAGCTTATCGTTGGTAATATTCGCTACGGCCACGTCCAAAGTTTCACTTTCTGTTTAGCTAGAATATATTTTTTATCTACTTTATTTACCTTCTACCAACCTTCTTTTTAAAAAAACAGCATTATAAAGCTTTATTTTGAGTAAATTTCATGTTTCAGTTACACTAATTTAATTTTGTGTTTACAAACAACTCAGTTGACAGGATATGCATTGTTTTTGGGAGGGGTTGTTTGATACGAGCGACATGATCAACTCTTTTTGCAATAGATGAAGTACTACTAAAATTAATTAATACTGTCAATAAAAAATTAATTACGATAGGGTTTGGATTAGGATTCATACAGTGACAACAACCTACTGAACCTACCGGTAGGAAGAAGGCACAATCTAAAGCCATTCTATGAGACTGATAACCGCTAATAACTACCATTTAATGGGATGATAACATCTTATGCTGCTGGTTTTTCAAGGACTTGTTTGTTTTACTTAACCCTGAAGTGAGGTTCTGCAAACTGTGTATGTTGAGCTGTTCCTCCTTTATATATAGACAGGGAAAGTGGTGAAAGTTACAGTGCAATAGTGCATCAGGACAGAAAGCGTTCCTACTGCCAACTCATTTTTCCTCACAATCCGGGAAAAAAAGTTCAATTTTCTCTATATCCAATACAGTCTGGTGCAGAGAAACTTCCACCCCTCACATCATCTATGGATTGCAAAAGTAAAAAAAATGTAAACTGATGAACTTAAAATTTAAAACACCCAAAATGTTTTTCATACATGGATACAATTCACTACAAATAGTGTTAATCTTTACAACAGAACATATAAAAATACATGAAACTTGAAGGGACCTGGTATGACTAAAAGCAATTAGGCTGAAAAAAATTTGGTGACAATTAAAACTTCATGTGTGGCATCCTTGCTTTTTGCTACAAGGATATAAGTTATTTTTGTTACAGTTTAGTTGTATTGTTAACATAATGGGTAAGCCTTACATAATATGTGTAGTATCCATCATGGCACATTTGTCTGCTGGTATCATGCCTATGTTGACTCCCTTCTTCCCATTTTCCCAGTGAAGCAGAACTCTGAGTAGGGCATATGATATCAACTTGGCATATAATGTATGTTATTGGCTTGTTTACAAAGAGAACATCTTAATTAAATTTACCATTACGTCTTTGATTTCAAATGTTTTTTTCTGCAGTCCTAAGCAGTGATTATTAGTCCTGGAACCTACAGACATTAGATTATTAAGGTATATGAAGACTTAACTGTGCCGATTGCTGGGTCAAAGCAAAGCTAAAGAAATGTTATAAAATTAGTTTTTGGTTAGAAAAAAAACTTTGCAGTTCAACCAACCTCAAGGCTTTACAACTGCAGCAGCTACTTGCACTATGACAGGGAAACCAATGTGCGTACATCGTTTGTCTCTGAGGTGAGATGCAAAGAGATCACTTCACAAATAGATGAGGATTTTTTAAGGATTTGATTAAGCACTTATTCAGGACTTAATATGTATTTGGTGAGAGATGATAATATTCTTAAAAGTTACAGTAACTAGATTTGTTTAATGTTTGTTCTCAGTGTTATTATCACACTGGTCACTCTGCATGTGTTGAAATTAAGTAAGGAACCAAACGAGCCCATACCCAATCTGTTTGCAACTAGGTGATCAAATTTTTTTGTAGTAATATTCATGGAAATTATGGACTGTCCTGCAGTTTGATCCATTTAGCATGTCTTTAACCTTTTAGTTTTCAGACTTTTTTGGTTACCCCTCACATTTCTGTACGTAGGCTAAAAGCTAGGCTTTTAACTCACTCAGAAAATGGGAAGCTAGGAGTGCTAAACCCCAAACTGAAAATTGGACTTTGGCAGGAAAGTAACATTTCTTACTGGTTGACTGTACTTTAGTCACCTGCTTCTCTGCTGCTCATACCTATTGCTAACTTGAAATTGAATGAAAAAGGTTTTGCTTTTTATTTGTTCACACAACATTTAAACCCAGCCAGAGAAGCTGAAAAAAAAAATGTACAGAGTTTGATTTCGATTAATGCCCAAAAACCCCAGACCTTTCTATTTATCATCAATCCATCTTCTAACACACTTAATATACAAAGTGGGTTCACAAGGGGTGCTGGTACCTATCTCCAGCTGTCAATGGGCGAGAGATGGGGTTCACCCTGGACAAATCGCCAGTCCATCACAGGGCAACACAGAGACAAACAACCAGTCACACCTAAGGAGAATTTAGAGAAGCCAATTAAGGCCCCGTCCACACGAAGTCAAAACGAACACGAAACGC